>NW_021130850.1:0-276069 GCF_004193835.3 Ostrinia furnacalis
GCCTTAAGTAGAGGCTCAATTTACAAGATTCTTTGTATTTTAGTTGAATTTTCATTTGATGGACAATGCTGGAGATTATTTGTTTTAGATTACAATGTTTTTCTGAATTATAAAAAAAAAGGTTTGATTGTTTGTTTGAATGGAAGCTCCGAAACTACTAGGCCGATTTGAAAAATTCTTTCACCATTAGAATCCTTTATTTTTGATGAACATAGGCGGTACGAATTTCGCTGGTTCAGCTAGTATTGTAAAAGACTAGCATTTCCCGTGACTTCGGGCGCTTGGATTTCTATAGAACAATTAGATAGATATATTATTAGGTACAATTTGTCTCAAAAATTGATCTCGAAGGGGGTGAAATAGGGGATGAAAAATTAATTCGTAAGATACCTATGTCCAAAAATTATAATAAGTTATTTTAAGATGAAATTAAGTGACTTTTGATATTGACATTCCCATCTTCCCCTGACAGATTTCCCCGGAATGGGGTAATATAGGAATTTTTGTGTCATCTTCCCCTGAATGTAACTAAAGCTTAAGGAAGACGTAGTTTGGGCAGGCCCCCACTAGGTGGACAGACGATCTGGTGAAGGTTGCGGGAGGTGCCTGGATGCGGGCAGCGCAGGACCGGTTGTTGTGGAAATCCTTGGGGGAGGCCTTTGTCCAGCAGTGGACGTCATTTGGCTAAAAACGCAAGCAAAACCGAGGGTAGACGCTAGTATAACAATATTAAGACACATTTGACATTGTACCAAGCTGCATTCGTATTTAATTACAAAATTACGACAATATTTTAGCTACTTTATGAATGTTAACAGTTTAAATGCCACTAAAAACCGAGTTTAACTGTACATTACAACATTATTGCAAATTTTTGAGCATTGATATTATAAAATGTCATTATAATTTATTTGATTATGTGATTTTACTGCCTTTAGTATTGAGTAACTAAGGGACAAATATGCGAACATCAGGCCTCCCCAACCCGTCTGGCCAGCGTGGGGAGTGTAGGACAAATCCTCTTGCCTCTGGTCAATTAGAGGCGTGCTCCTGGAGTGGAGACTAAATGACCTGAACCTGACCTGAGTTTCATGAAAAGGCTTTAAATCTATATCTATAAAAGCGAAAGGTCACTGATTGACTGACTCACTCATCACGAAATCTCAGAAACTACAAGTGCTAGAAGTCTCAAATGCATGGGGGTTTCTTTGAGAATATATGTGCTCAATAAGACAGGATTTTGCAAAATTCAACCCCTAAGGGGGTAAAACAGGATCTACGCGTACGAAGTCGCGGGCGGTCGGTAGCTCATTCATAAACATGGGTATGGGATCTTGCAAAAAATAGTTCCTGCAAAAAAACTGTGTGTCTTAGTCTTAGTAGAAGCCCTTATACATAAAACAAAATTGACATTAATTAATTTATTTATGAGTATAGTCACTCAACAAAGATATAAATAGGTATGTATGTAATATATAGAATATAGAGGTGTTCACGTGTTAATTAAATAATTATAAATAAATAATTAGATGCAAAAAATAGACTCGTTAATCCATATTCCTTGTCGTAACCTTGTCTGAAATCTGCGCTTGTAGATGGCAATCGATCACAAACTATACTTATTCGCAATAGTTAGGTAATGTTTATTTATTTTACATGACCAATTTATCACGGTTGACTATTTAGGTCGTGGTAGGGTGACCATGATTTTGATTGAATTAGGATTGAATATTAAATTGTATTATTGATTGTAAATTCAATTTAGATAAAGGAATTGGATAATTAATTGGTGGTCTATTGTGTACCTAAACCGTTATTGTAGATAGCGTGAAAAATATTAGACACCCGCAGAGTAAAAACTTTTAGTCAGCCGATATTTTTTTTATTTTTTTTATCCACAACGAGGAAGCTCTTGGCCTGTATCTCACCTGATGGTAAGTGACGATCAGGCCGAAGGTGGAAGCGAGCTTCACCCGGAATCCTCAACCACGGAGGAACTGGCTATCTTACCTCTAACTGCCGGAACACAATAATGCTGTGTAATAATGTGATATAAAGTTTAGTCGGCTTCAAATTTGTAAGAGAGTCGGCCAAATAGGTGTAACGTGCGTACTTCTATATCCATAAGTCATGTTCGTACTGATTAACTAACCACCCGAATAAACTATCTGGCAAAAAGTGTGTAGTCTGCAGGGTGTCTTAAACGAAAGAAAGAAAGAAACATTTACGATGAACATCACTTAGTTAAGGACAGAACGTATACGGAAAAAAAGACAGAAATAGGAAATAAAAAGAGAACTGAGCAGTGCTATCCTGCGCAACAGCGATGCCCGATGCCCATCGCAATGGGACTCCACTCAGCATATGCCGTGGCCCACAGTGGGGAAGGCCACGACGCTGGTTTTCAACGAAACGGCTGGTTTCAAACGACAGGTTTCAAACGACAATGGCACAAACAATGGTCTTACAGTGTAAGGCTGAATTGCATAATCTAACTTTAACCGTAACGATAACCGATGTTTTATTTATGGAGTTTGACAGATTTTTGACGTTTATCAATGTTAAAATAAGATGGTGCAACCCAGCCTTAGTGTCGACTGCTGATTAAGAGGCATTAGTTCGATCTAACACAAGCATTTTAGTTGGGCTTAGCGAGTGAAGCTGCGGGCATAAACTAGTAACTATATTTTTTACATTTTATAGTTTTTTGTTAATTTTTTAAAGATGTTCTAAATGATTATGTATTACTTTAAAGTAATCCATTAAATTGTATTCTCATCTTGTAAACTCTCCGATTGCACATATTTATTTTGAGGTAAACCGCGGAATATACTAATAGGAACTTTCGAAATGATCCATAAATGTCACTTTTTCACCGCATTGTAAATCTTATTTATTTGAAACCGAGTTAAAAAGGTTCTCAATTCGATTATATTTTCTTCTGAGATCAAGACAAGCTTTATCACTGAAAATAATGTTAATTTAGTCATGGGCTTCTTCTTCTTTTCGTGTCGACAACAAACGTACACAGTGTCAGCCCAAAACTCCGCTACAAGTGTAGCGTTGTCAGCAGCACTCATCAAATCCTCCTGAGTGCAGTTGCTTGGGCACTCAGGGCAGTCATGCATGCATGGGCTATGTTCGCATTACAGTGAGAAGTAATAGTAGGTATAAGTCTATGAATTTACTAAATTATTTTTTTTAACATTAAACTGCCTCTAGTATGTTTGACTCCAAGTCATTGTGCACTAAAAGACACAAGAAAACAAAAGGTATGTCCTTTTGGACACAGTCGAGTACTTAATGACTTTACTTAAATCACTAGACAGCAGTTTTCCATCTATAATATTAATAATAATAAAATTCATAAAACTCATTTATTTTTGCAAATATGCTTTTAAAAACACTTTTACACGTCCCAGTATTAACCCTACCACTGCTTCGGGACAATAAATAGGCCAGTGCCAGTGTAAAAAATACCAGTGTAGGTACCAACTTAAAAAAATATACCAAGGAAAATCCCCGAAAAAATACTTATATGTAGACACCCTACACTTAATTTGTTTAACGTAAGTGACTGCTCAAGGTGTACAATTAAAATTTCGCACATACATTAAACGGATAATTTTTGCATGTATTTGAAAGCAATAAATAAAATATTTATGTGCTATGATATCCTGTAGATTACTTTCAACATTGTGACTTTGTAACACCAGGGCGGTGTGAATTTTATACAGGGTGACAATGAAATTGAGAAGGTACCTACTTACATGAACACATTAGTTTATTTCTGAGGTAAAAATTAAGAATGAAATTACAAAAAGGTTATGAGACTGTAATCACATGATAAGAGCAAAACTTTAGGTTTTTGTTTATTATTATTTTCATCATCATCATCATCATCTCAGCCACAGGACTTCCACTGCTCAACATAGGCCTTCCCCAATGCTTTCCATGGTTTTTTAGTGGAGGACGCGATTTGTAAGCACTATTTAAGACTATACAATTAAAGAAATTTTTACTTTGACCATAGTCAAGTTGTCAGTTAAGTTAGACCTACTCGTTGTTGCATTGTTGCTTCTAAAATAAGGTATTTCGTGCCGTAAGGATAATATGTTGCAATGGGCACAGCTATGTCGCAACTGTATCCTTGGGTAAACGCTCTAGTATTTTGTTGGTAGGGTGACCACACTTTTGAAAAATAAAGAACTCAATAGATAATATTATTATAATATTATAGATAGTTTTTAGAATTGGGTCTATGTTCAGTAGTGGACTATCCTATGGCTGAGATGATGATGATGATAACCAAAGACAAATTAAACATATTAAAAACAAAAGAATATTAGTCTTTGTCGCTAAGTAGTCTTAGCAATTTTTTTTTATTGAAACAAATAGATACCTACTTATTCATTTGCTTTACATTAATTTAATTTTCACATTTTTAACCAAGCTAACGATCGTGGATTAAAATTGTACTGTAAGGAATAGATTTTTATCATAATTTAATGTAGGACTTGAAGTCTCAAATATCTGAAAGTTTGGCCACACTATCAGTCTAGTCAATCAGTGTCAAGCCTTAGTACAAACAGCCTTTCTATTTAAGTACAGAATTTAAAGTTAGCTAAGTACTTAAACAATTAAAGTGATTTATTTTTTGCCAAACGCTTTTTCACGTCCCAGTAGGTATTTTATTAAACCCTCCGGTACTACATAATAGTAATAAATAAATAAAAATATTATACCTATAAATGTAGCAGGAAGGCGCTGGATGCAGGCCGCTACCAACCGGGCGATGTAGAAAGCATTGGCCATTGGGGAAGGCCTATGTTCAGCAGTGGACGTCCTGTGGTTGAAATGATGACGTTAATTTAAGTTTGGGGGAGGATTTATTTGGGGGAGGCCTATAATCCAGCTGTCGTCTTATGGCTGAAATGATGTTGATAATGATGATTTAGGTTTCGTATCCGTTGTCTGCAAGCTTAGTTTGGTAGGGCATATGGTTTGGGACTAGATGACGCTGTGTAATTTTTTTAATTTTATATGTAAATGCTAGTGTTCATCACTCTAAGATCTGACCTTGCTGGAATCGAACCCACAGCCTCAACTGTTATTATAGTTAACGTTATAAGTATTTTATTATCTAGCTTAGT
Source organism: Ostrinia furnacalis (assembly GCF_004193835.3). Classification (NCBI taxonomy): domain Eukaryota; kingdom Metazoa; phylum Arthropoda; class Insecta; order Lepidoptera; family Crambidae; genus Ostrinia; species Ostrinia furnacalis. The sequence goes on from NW_021130850.1 coordinate 5,154, forward strand.
CACATTATTTTAAACTAGCTTTCCGCCCGCGGCTTCGCCCGCGTGGAATTTTGTTTGTCACAGAAAAACTTTATCGCGCGCGTCCCTGTTTCAAAAACCGGGATAAAAACTATCCTATGTTCTTTCCCGGGACTCAAACTATCTCTATGCCAAATTTCATCAAAATCGGTTGCGAGGTTTAAGCGGGAAAGCGTAACAGACAGACAGACAGAGTTACTTTCGCATTTATAATATTAGTTGGGATATGCCTTCAATACTTGACATGATTACCTAAATAGCTTGAAGCAAAATAAGCAAATCTTGTCACGAAGGCACTCAAAGCCTAGCACTTTACTCAGTGAGTGCCTGAGGTATGGGAACGGCATGGGAGGGTGTTTTTGAGACGTCAAACGTCAGCGAGACTTCAGTTATACTTCAGATTTGTATGCTCTGTCACAGAATAATAATAAGTACTACGTACAGAAGTTTTACTTCGCGAAGGTATTTAAAAAGCCTGTCTCAAGAGTCAAGCACCATTTTGTTGACAAACGTCAGTGATCGGCACTGCGCCGAAGCTATAGGGCTGACTTCGGTAAAATGATGTGACGTGAGGTGCCAAACTGCGGAAAATGGCGGAGGAAATACATGATTTAGCATGAATTATCATGAATAATGTTAACTACTTACTACTCAGTGTCTTGAGGCAACTTAAAAAAGTACATTCTGTGTTTTTATTATTATTTAGGCAGTTAAATACTGCACAGTATTTAACTAGTACACCATTTTCTTTATTTTCTTCCATCATACACAAGAATACGCGTGCGTGAGTCAATGTTCGCTCGTATGTGAGGCCTTGTCGAATAGTATCCTGTAGGTGGGCCATCGTGCGTGTTTTGTTTTCGATGTAAACTCGCGGAGATGTACAGGCCTGGCTCTGTCTCGTCATAATTTATCATCCATCATACCATCCTAGACTGCATATCACTTAACACCAGGTGCGATTGCGGTCAAATACCTGCCTTGTCTAGCATAAAAAAAAATGTCACCCCTCCCGTGCCGCTCCCATTCCTCAGGCACTGACTGAGTTAAGTACTAGACCTATAAACACTGGAATCTATGTACGATTTTGTGACAAAATGTCAAGCCTGACATGCCTTTGCTTAATGTCAACATAAAACATGTCGTAATAGGACCTCGCTTGTATGATCTTAAACGTGTTTAGATTACCTACATGACATACAAACTAATCTAAAATCTGTGTGGAATTCAATGTTTGTTACGTGTAGGTACACCTAAGGCGATTATCACAATGCACCGCGCTCCGCCGCGGTAAGCGGGACGACAGATTTAATCATTATATGCATCGGGACTATTTCCACCTCTCGTTCCCATCACTGCAACTCCTGTGTAGCCACTTAGACAGGATCTACAGCTTGATCGCCACAAAAACCCAACCAATGAAGGTCAAGTTTGTCCCGGCGGATAGTTAAACTGTCATTGGACCCGCAACGAAATTAATCAGAAGAACATAGGAGGAGTTCGAAATTAATGTTCGACTTCCTCCATTGCAAAGCGGATGACAGGTGACAAACAAAGGTTTAAAACCTTTAAAAAAAGATTATGCACCACGGACAAAATATCAATCAAGGGGGCCTATCTTATGAACAAATTAGCAACTACCTGCCAATAATATTTTATACAAAATCGCTTAAAAGCACGGACATTTTTCCTTGTCGCGACAAGTCATTATATGCAAGTACCTCAGTTTGTATAGAAAACACGCGCGGCACAACAACACACTAACAACGCGTTTGCGCGCGGGATTCGTTATAATATGTCGCCACGCGGACCGCGGCGGAGCGCGGTGCAGTGTGATAATCGCCTAAATGGCTGAAGCTATTTTGATGAATTTTGGAATAGGAATAGGCTAGGCCTTGGAGGAGAACATAAGCTAGCTTTGTCAGAAAATAATTAAGGCGTAAATAAGGGATGAATTAATATTGAGATTACAAAAAATCTAAGCTTAAAAGACTAAAAGTGGTTTTGTCGTTATGTGTACCTAACCTAGACAATACAAAATCCATATTAAATTTTGCTCACTATAATTTTATTGAAAAACTAGCTGACCCGGCGAACTTTGTTCCGCCTTAATGGCAATAAATAAGCAGACTTTTTATTTTATTTCGAACGGGATAAAAAGTATCCTATGTCCTTCTCCTGGTCCTATAATATGCCCATGACTTCGTCTTTGAACCTAGTTTATTCTAACTACTAAGCTTTATTACTATAGTAATGACCTGATGCTGGAACTGAAGGTAGCTCGTTTTAAATAATTATTTGATTGTAATCGTTATGAAAATATTAAGATGATGATGAAATAACTAGACACGTTATTATAATAATGACATAATAATATAGTAGGTACCTAATTACAACTTTGAATTTAAACTACAAAAAGAAAGTTTTAATTTGGTAATTATGTCTATCATTTAAAGATTTTTCTTATATGTTGTCCTGAAGTGGTGGTAGGGCAAGCTATAAATTATTTGGGACGAGCGTAAAAAGGGCCTACCTAAAGAATTAGAATTTAAAATTGAATCAATACCTAAAATTGTGATAAGGTGGTATACCTTAGTAGTATTCCTCCTAAAGCCCTTTCAAATGTATTTTTAAGTCCTACTTATACGGTTAAGTTATTAGTAGAATGTAGGCTACGAGTATAGGCAACACTGGTAACTTACATTTTAGCCTAAGCGCAGACCACCGACTTTTAGTCAGCCGATAGTTGTGCCCGATTTTAATTTGTATGAAGAATTGGCCGATACCAAATCGGTGTAATGTGCGCACTTTCATACATCTCCGTACTGATTAACAGTCCGACCCAACTATCGGCTATCTAAAAGTGGGTTGCCTGCGTCTAGACTTCACTTACCATCAGGTGAGATACAGACCAAGAGCTTCCTCGTTGTGGATAAAAAGAAATAAAAAATAAACCTTTTCTAAAGCCTGGTCCGTGAGCACGTAGAATTTTGTCCAATGACCCCAAACTACCTATCCTTATCGCTCGCGCGTAATTATGTTACTGTCGCGCTCGCACACTCACTGTGGGCGCCCGTCGCACAGTCGCGACAGCAATATAATTACGCGCGAGCGATAAGGATGGGTAGCTTGGGGTCATTGGACGGGATTCTACGTGCTCACGGACCAGGCTTTAGACAAACATAGTAACCTCTTTCTTTAAAAACTTTTTCCCAATCCTATGTTTCTTTTTATGGCCGCAGCACATTTATCAACCCGGAAAGGAGTTCGCAACCGTATCAACTCGAGGCGGTCTTTGTATAAAACTTCATACTTCAACGCACACTTATCCGCACCGTAACGTAAACGCCTCGCCTCGCGGTTGACAGCGCGCTAAAGGCGATGACAGCTCGAAACGCGATACGGTGTTGATCCCTTTCCGAATTGATATGTTTGCTATGATCCACAACGAGGAATTTTTTGGCCTGCATCTCACCTGATGGAAAGTGACGATCAGGCCGAAGGTGGAAGCGAGCTTCACCCAGAATCCTCAGCCATAGAGGAACTGGCTATCTTACCTCCAACTGCCGGAACACAACAATGCTTCCTATGTTTCTTAATTTTTTCTTTCTTTGTTACAGGTCGAAATCATCAAATTCGAGCATGCAAATTTGATTCAAAAATTCAAAATTAGAATTCAAAATGGCACCTCAAGAAAGAACTCCATGCTGCGACCAAGAGGACGATTCCCGCCAAAATTCCATAGACAACAAACTGTCAAACATCGATTTGGGCGGGGGTTTTGTGAACAAAGGTTACATGAATGACAGCTCCGATGTTGCCAGCGAAAAAAAAGTTACCGAGAATAGTAGAAAAGAGGATAAAAATGACAAACCGAAAAAAGCTACAGATTTTGATGATTTATTGCCTTACGTTGGAGAATTCGGACTGTATCAGAAGATTTTGTTCCTGTTGATGATACCGTTTGCGTTTTTCGTTGCGTTTGTGTATTTTTCGCAAATCTTCATGACGATTGTTCCTGAGCAGCATTGGTGCTGGGTGCCGGAGCTGGCGAACCTTACAGTGGAAGAAAGGTGAGTTTATTATAGTTTTAAGGCTTTAAAGGCACTGAGAATATAGTTCCCACCATATTTTGTACCTTAGTCGCTTGTCTTAAGGTCTAAAAACAATGAAAAAGATTATGTTATGACTGTTGATGGTTTAAGGACGAAGCACACTTAACGGGACTATTCCCACCTCTCGTTCCCACCGCTGCAACTCCTGTGTAGCCAGGATCTCCAGCTTGACCAATAAAAACCCTGAAGGTCAAGTTTGTCAAAGCATAGTTATCAACACGGAAACGGATCGTAACAGTATCAACTCGAGGCAGTCAGTATTCTTTGTATGAACTGTATCACACTGCACCGCGGTCCGCGTGATTACATTAAAGAATCCCGCGCGCAGACGCGTTGTCAGTGTGTTGTGCCGCGTGTGTTTTCTATACTAACTGAGGTACTTGCATACAATGATTAAATCTGTCGTCCCGCGTATGTACCGTGGCGGAGCGCGGTGCAGTGTGATAATCGCCTAAGTGAAGCAACAAATCGAACACGCGTTGAATAGAGTTCTGTGATTGTTTCGCGTACTTATCACCCTGTGCGTCCACGCGCACTGTGGGACCTCATAGTAATGTTTGTGAATACGGGCGTAAGCGCTGAAACATTGCTACAATGTTATTCGTCTTAGGCCCAGAACAGACGGTGAAACGCAACTGCAACGAAACTGCAACTTTCTGATGATTCTGATGAATAAAACTGAAACTGAAAGTTTCAAACTGGTCGCGTCATGTGTGGTCTCTCAACGAACGCTATGGCAGAAACTTAGATGCAACTCAAAAGTAACTAGCAGTTGCAGTTTCGTTGCAGTTGCGTTTCACCGTCTGTTCTGGGCCTTAATTGTTAAAAAATTACCAGTTGCAATGGACTCGTAAAATATTAATAATTTAATAACATGCTCTGATAAACTTTTATAATAATTCGGTCATGCAGAGAACTTCGTATTGTATGAAAAACAGCAAGGTCTGTAATATTCTGTATTGAAGTTTTTAATCCCACAAAAAGTGGTAGTTTCCGCCAAAATGAATTACTCACAAAATAATCTAGATATAATTTTGTCTAGACCTATAATTATGGTACAAAAAACGTGCCTAAAGCGAGTTGGATGAGATTCCTTATTCATCAACATCAGGTCATTTAGTCTCCACTGCAGGAGCACGCCTCTAATTGACCAGAGGCAAGAGGATTTGTCCTACACTCCCCACGCTGGCCAGACGGGTTGGGGAGGCCTAATATTCGGATGTTTGTCCCTTAGCCCAGGCGAAGACCACCGACTTTTAGTCGGCCGATATCTGGCCCCGATTCTAATTTGTATGAAGAATCGGCCGACACCAAGTCGGTGTAATGTGCGCACTTTCTTTAGGATATGTAACAATACCATACAGTCAATGGCGGCGGAGCAGTAAAGAAAAATGTTGGAAAAACTGAAAAAATATTCAAACTATTTTCACATCCTGTATACAAGTTCTAATCCATCAGCTTCACTTATCATACATGTATCAATGTTTTTAACAAAAACATTAACAACTTGCCCTTAAAAAACGTAATTGGTATGTAATTAATTTGATTACATAATGCTAACGGTTCCGGTACGGGCAGCAAAAAATGTCGATCTAACAACTTCTGGGTAAAAAACTGTATATTTTGTACATAATGCTATCTTACTTATAAATTTAATGTAACCTACTGGTTCACTCATGTTTTTTTTAGATAAATCATTTCCTAGGTTACCTTGCAGAATAAATCTTGAAGTATAAGCTAAAACATTGTAAAATTTTATCAAAATTCATCCAGTAGTTTTTGTCAGAAGTAACAAAAAATATTTAATGGTGTGTGGGCCCTGCTCATGGCCCAAATATAGACACGTCCCAAATATAGCTTGCCCTACCACCACTAAGGGACAGCTTAAACTATGGGTTGGTGCTGAGAAGTGGCTAATATGTACCAGGTCTATAACCCAAATCCGTCTGTCAACTGTCACTTATCAAAATGTTTTCGTTCAAAATATCTACGGTTTTCGATAATTTTACATTTTCATATTGTACAAATAAGATTATTTAAACAACGTTAAAGTATAAACGCATCGAAAATTATGGATATTTGATCAACTTATTATTATTCTGTGATTTGATCGAAAACAAATTGAAATTTGACAATTGAAGGACAGATTTTGATTAGGATTAATTATAGCAAACCACTTGAATTATTGACTACTCATTTAAAACTGGAGTATACATTAACCTCTTTTTTGCAGTCGGTTAAATACCTACTAGTTTTTTGCAAACATTTTTTTGCTAATCATACACGGATTCATTGATAAAGCAAGGTTTTATTCAAATTTGATGCAAATTTACTACCGCATTTTTTAAACCTATGACCAAATTGGAGCAAATGTAATCAGAAACTGTATACATATTTAGACCACTTATCTTAGGTTACGTATTATTAATCGGAAATTGAATTAATATAATTAATTGTGTGCATACATTTGGATGTATAAATAAATACACCAAAGTCTTGGTAGAGTTTTCGAGCTATTAGATTTTTCTTTTTTAATAGTACTATTTTTTCTTTTTTATATACAACGAGGAAGCTCTTGACTCGTACATCACCTGATGGTAAGTGACGATCAGGCCGAAGGTGGAAGCGAGCTTCATCCAGAATCCTCAACCACGGAGGAACTGGCTATCTTTCCTCTAACTGCCGGAACACTCAATAATGCTGTTAACATTGTTGTTATGGCGACAGACTTAGGTAAGATGGTGGTAGCTAGCCAGGCGGGCTTAGAACAAGCCCTACCATCCACCAAACCGAACATAAAAATCTGACCCCACTAGGAATTGAACCCGGGACCTCTGCGTCTGAAGCAGGTGGTCTTACTACTAGACCACAGAGGCGGTTATGTGTTAGTTGTTAGTTAGTACCTACTTATTTAACTGTGTATACTTAAGTAAGTATACCTCAAATCTGTGCACTGGCACTACGTTTAAAACCCTACATAATTACTAACTTGCCATATAATCTGTCATATCACAATCACGATCCTGCTCTATAATTTATATGTTCACGTGTTCATACACAAGTTGAAAATACCTATAAAACACCAACGTAATATTACCACAATCTTTACTAACTAATATTTATTTAATATGAAAGATGCAATACCTCTTTATGTATGTCTACTTTTATATTTTCATACTAAACCCTTGAACTAATTTCAATATTAATTTCTGGAGTGTAGGCCACGTACCAGAAAACGCAGCGTGCGACGTCCACCCACATGGTGGACCGACGACCTCATAAAGGTAGCCAGGAAGGCGCTGGACGCAGGCCGCTACCAACCGGGCGATATGGAAATCATTGGGGGAAGCCTATCTATGTTCAAGTGGACGTACTGTGGCTGAAATGATGATGATGAAAACAAATCTTGAAAACGAAGCTGAGGGCTGACACTACACTTTTAAGTAAACAATTAAATATACGACATTGCTAATTCGCATCAATCATTGATACATTTCTAAAAACCAGTTATTTTTCCTTCAAATCGCATTTTTCTTGGTAAACCAATTGAATCTCCATTTAATAGACCATCGGCATTTTGATTTATTCATTATGGATTCTTTAAATAGCTGTTTAAACTACGCGATAATGATAATAAATATTTAATTTATAAAATCTGTAAACGGGACTATACCCACCTCTCATTTCCACCACTGCAACTCCTGTGTAGCCAGGATCTACAGCTTGACCGCCATAAAAAACCAACCAATGAAGGCCAAGTTTGTCCCGGGGGAAAGTTAAATTGTCATTGGACCCGCAACGAAATTAATCAGAAGAACATAGGAGGAGTTCGAAATTAAGGTTCGACTTCCCTCCATTGCAAAGCGGATGACATTGACAAACAAAGGTTTAAAACCTTTAAGAAAAGATTAGCCAGGATCTACAGTTTGACCAATAAAAACCCAATCAGATAAAATCTGTAAAGTAAATTAAAACTACCTCAAAGTACCATTCTGGGAATCAAACTACGACCTCCGGGTTGAAACAGTTCATCTTTTGAAAGAGGTGACTTCAGAAAACCCCAAGTGCGAGTCGGATTCACACACGAGTTCCGTACCTATATCTTACTTACAATATCTTAACGACAGGCAGAATATAGTGAGACTATTACAACTCAATTTACACGACAATAATAAATATTGGATTTTAATTTGGACAAGACAATGCCTATAAAACATTGTTGTTAAGTATTGATGGTTTGATATTTGTTTTTAGATAATATAGTAACTTACTTACAATTAATTACAGCTAGCAAAGGCATTTATGCGTATGCTTTGGGGTCCCGTTTTAGCCAAAAATGTCCACTGCTGGACATACAATGACCGGTCCCGTTGCCTTCACCAGATCATCGGTCCACCGAGTAGTAGGCCTGGCTACACTAACTCGTCCTCCAGTCTGTGGTCTTCAAAACTTCGAACTCCTCTAATCTCCTTCTGATTAATTTCGTTGCGGGTCTAATGACAGTTTAACTTTCCCACGGGACAAATTTGACCTTCACTGGTTGGGATATTAGTGTCAAGCTGTAGATCCTGGCTACACAGGAGTTGCAGCGGTGGGAACGAGAGGTGGGAATAGTTTTTTTCAGTCTGTAGTCGCCACTCGAAAACGTTTCTACCTCCACTATATGTGATATGTGCTTACTGCAACTCGAGTTAAGCAATTCTGTGGCCGATCCGTACCCTTACACGGAACCCTAAAATCATTTTGTACACTATCATCGTGAGTTCCTTTTCAAAGATCATTTCCAAGAAGACACACCTGCGGTTATAAAGTTTAAATCTTACAACTGATTGTAATCTACTAGGAAATGATTATTGTTTAGTTTTTATGCGATAGCTGTTTTTGTTTATCGTTAGGTATAAAATTATTTTGGATTGTTCAATTTTGAGTATTTGATAACACCAGCTAATTTAATTTGTATGATCCAAAGACTTAAGCAATATACGGGACTGTTCCCACCTCTCGTTCCCACCGCTGCAACTCCTGTGTAGCCAGGATCTACAGCTTGACCGCCAATAACCCAACCAGTGAAGGTCAAGTTTGTCCCTTGTGGTGGTGTAACCATCATTGTCTAACCGGACCTTACTGATCCGCCATGTCCTCCGAACTACGTTCGTTCGTTCGTTCGTTTCAGCCAAATGACGTCCACTGCTGGACAAAGGCCTCCCCCGAGGTTTTCCACAATGAACGGTCCTGCGCTGCCCGCATCCAGGCTCTTCCCGCGACCTTTACCAGATGTCGGTCCACCTAGTAGGAGGCCTGCCCACGCTACGTCTTCCAGCCCGTGGTCGCCACTCGAGAACTTTCCTGCCCCAACGGCCATCGTCTCTACGAGCTATGTGCCCCGCCCACTGCCACTTGATTTTAGCAATTCTGAGAGCTATGTCGGTTACTTTGGTTCTCCTCCGAACTACGGCATTATGTATAATCGACTACCTTCAATTTAGCAGTACCTACGGACGGATTTCCTCGACCGACTACGGAAGCAAGCACTTAGTATTGTATACCAAATCTTATTTTGCACGAATAAGTTATTAACTATGATATTGACCCTGACTCACACGTCACTGACAGACACATGTAACGTATGAATATTTTTAAGCAATCTACATAAACTAATATATTATAAAGATGTAAGATTTGTTTGTTTGTATTTGATAGGCTCCAAAACTACTGGACCGATTTGAAAAAAAAAAAAAATACATGACAAGGCGGTTATTTGACTGCAATAGCATTTGGTTGAGTTGGCACCTGAGATGCAGTCTAGGATGGTACCTATCTGTTCACTCTGGCCTTGAAAAGGCCCGGATTATAGTCTTCGGGAAAGACAGCAGCAGGCAGCGAATTCCAGGCCCTAGCTGTTTGCATTATAAAAGAGTTATTGAAACGCTTATTATCGAAATATTTTCACCAAATACATTCATCAACAGCCCTTTACAGTCCACTGCTGGACTATGAGCCTCCTCCACTATAGTGGAGGGTTTTGCCATAATCTCCACGCTTGGCAGTTTAAAAGATTGATGTTTTTCAGAGAGCGCTGCTGCCCATTTTCTGTTTGATGTGTAGTCCCTAAGTCGCCTCTTACGACACCCGCGGGAAGAGTAGGGGTTGGTGACAAATGTATTCTACTCTGCCGTCACCACACGGCTTATTTCACCAAATACATTATTTCTAATGAATTAGGCGGTACGAAATTCGCCGGATCAGCTAGTGTTTTTATAAGTAACTTATGATCGCCCGCGTGTTTTAAATTCTTCCTATGTAGTCTAGTGGATAAGACCCAATAGGTCCCGGATTCGATTCCCAGTAGGGGCGGATTTTTCATTTTGGTTTAGTTGGTGGTAGGGCTTGTTCTAAGTCCGCCTAGCTAACTACCGCTGTCTTTCGCCATAATGTGGGACGTCCGCCACCCACAAGGTAGACAGACGACCTCTTAAAGGTAGCAGGAAGGCGCTGGATGCAGGCCGCTACCAACCGAGCGATATGGATATCATTGGGGGAGGCCTATGTTCAGCAGTGGACGTCCTGTGGCTGAAATTATGATGATGAAATAGCTCGGTCTGAGAAACAAAACTTTTAATCGATTTTCAATTTAAAATCGATCAATTTGCAAACTAAATGGGCGTTTCAACTAATAGTTTACAAGATTCATGTTCTACTTGAAGGCTCTTCCTATATTTTAAAGGAAGTTATTGACATTTAATATTGATTAGAGGAAATTATCGTTATTCAACAAATGGTGTGGTAAGTTGGTAATAAAATTAAACGTTTTAAAATTGCTTCATTACCTACATAAGTAATACGTTATTTGTTGGGATTCACTAACCTAAAGAGTGCTAACGGAACCCTATTAACCCTAAATCTTGAGGTTTTCATGAAAACCCTCATGGTTAGTATAGTGCAGTCTTCTTCTTCTTTTGTTTATTGGCAATGTGCCAATCGTTCGTTTCAGCCAAATGACGTCCACTGCTGGACAAAGCCCTCTCCCAAGGATTTACACAATGACCGATACTGTATAATATCATACCTAATACCATCTTACCTAAGTCTGTCGCCATAACAACAATGTTAACAGCTTTGTTCTGTTCCGGCAGTCAGAGGTAAGATAGCCAGTTCCTCCGTGGTTGAGGATTCCGGGTGAAGCTCGCTTCCACCTTCGGCCTGATCATCACTTACCATCAGGTGAGAATCAGGCCAAGACTTTCCTAGTTGTGGATAAAAAAAATGTGCCAATGTTTAGTGGAAATTGATATAACTCCACAATAGAATATAGGTGTTTCAATTATGATGCTTTTTCATGGATTCCGTAAAAATAAATCCCATAAGACGCCATTGAGTCCAAAGCAAGTTGTTAAATAATAAATTACATAATTAAAACAAAACAGTTCGACCATGCTTTCCGTTCAACTAGCCACCGCGGATTCCCTAGCAGTCTAGGCCACCCGCCAAAATACCTGTCAAAACTGACAGCTGTCACGGCCACCCATCCTGTCGCGACCGCAGCGAAAGTTGCATGAGGCCGTGAGTCACTCACGATGCCAACTGACCTCAGGGGAGGTTAGCAATCAAACAATGCCTCAATGCTGTGCGTAATGAACCGGCTAGATCCGGATTATTAATTCATTGTTCCGCGGTTCTTGCCCGACTGTGAGGAAGAGGGTAGTGTGTTTAGCAAAAATTTAAAAATCTCTTTACACTGCTGATCCTTCTACCTACCATCAGTACCATCCTACTATGTGATGATATAAATGTGAGGGTAGATGGACAAATGTATGAAATGAATATGAAAATGAAAACATTTATTAAACTTAGAAAGTATGAATGTATGTTGTTACTTAAGAGCAAAATAGTTATTTGACGATTTGTAAGTACTAATTAAATAGTCTACTCTACACAAATAAAGAAATTTTGACTTAGACTTTAAAGACTCTTTCAAGCAAAAACTTGAACGGATTTTGATAAAACCATACAGTATTACATGGTATTATATACATCTGGATAAGATAATTACTTAATTTATAATGATTTGTGATAAACTTAATTTTACTTGGGTAAAAGTATAGGTACTTACAGTGGCAAATGATATTATAATAATTAATATTGGTAAGTAATTACCTACTTACTTAAATTATTACTTAATATAATCTGTTTAAATTATGAATAGATACGTTATTATGTTTATTTGATTAGTTAACCTTTCTCTTACATGATTTTTAATAAAATTAAATGCGGAAATGTATCATTTTGTAAATAATTCACACTACAGCCGGAACTATAATGTTCAAAGTGTGAACTAGTTCCTAGATCAAATAAACGATTGCAAAAAACTGGCAAAACTCACAGACCATGAATACCGCGCCATTTTTTTGTTGTTTACGTTTCTATCGATTGTGAAAGATGTAATTCGATTTATTTATTGCGTTTTACTTTTTTTGGTCGATTCTTTCCTCTTTCGTAGGAAAATGCAGTTTTCAGTTTACTATTCCTGCGATTGGTATCGTCATAGCTCATGAATGAGTACTATCATCCAATCAATTGAATGAATCAAGTTTTTTCTGAGCTCGGGGTGGCTCGGGCCCCCTCAGGTCGGGGCCCGTGACATTTTGCCAGCCCTGCCACTCTGTCTCGATCGAATCCGCGACCTCTAGCAGTCCAATTCGTGAACTTACCACAGAATATTCTACTACTCTACGCCAAAGGCCAGTCTTCGATCGATAACCTACCTATATTATTTTATTTATTTTACCAGTGGTCCGTGACCCTCACTCGGCATGGGGCACACTGAAAACCAGCGCCGTGGCCTTCGTCACCGTGGGCCACGGCATATGCTGAGTGGGGTCCCGTTGCAGTGGGCATCTTGTTGGTGAATGGGTGGCACTGCTCAGTTTACTCTTGTTTTTATTTTTTTTCTTCTTCCATTATTGTGTGTTGATTGGATCATTTAACACAACACTTGATATTGCCAAACATAATCATGGGGCAGTATAGAATTGTGGTCAGGTGTCTATATAAATTTCTTTACTGTTTTTTAACTTGATAGTTTAAGCAAAATTCGTTAATGCTGTGGATAACCTTTTTGGCCTAATTAGCTTAAGAAAAATATTTGATTTAAGTCTATTATATGTGTCGGACTGTCGGCTGTTGTTATTCCAAATAAATAAAATAAATAAATAATATTATGTGCCACTGTCATGTCTATGTAATTGCCTGTATTTGTGTGATGTCCATTGTAATAAATGTATCTTTCTTTCTATATTTAGTGTCTACCCAATCGTTTTTACTAATTTCTCATTTCTTCCATTCCAGACGAGCCCTAGCCATCCCCCCCAAGTCCGAAGGCCCGTATGCGCACGACCGATGCCGAATGTACTCCGCTGATTGGACTGCCGCCCTCGCATCGGGCCGCACGACGCCCGACGATGAGTGGCCGATAGTGCCATGTACTAACGGCTGGGAGTACAATAGAAGCGATGTACCGTACGAGACGATTGCTTCCCAGGTAAGATGATTGCGTTAAGAATGTCGTATTATCAACTTAGGGCCGTCCGCTGCTGGACCAATGATTTCTACAACCGATCTCGCGCTTGCATCCATGTGCTTCCCTCAACCTATACCAGATCGTTGGTCCACCAATGACGAATAGATTGTGCCTCTTGTACTAACGGCTGGGAGTATAATAGAAGCGATGTACCGTACGAGACGATTGCTTCCCAGGTAAGATGATTGCGTTAAGAATGTCGTATTATCAACTTAGGGCCGTCCGCTGCTGGACCAATGATTTCTACAACCGATCTCGCGCTTGCATCCATGTGCTTCCCTCAACCTATACCAGATCGTTGGTCCACCAATGACGAATAGATTGTGCCTCTTGTACTAACGGCTGGGAGTATAATAGAAGCGATGTACCGTACGAGACGATTGCTTCCCAGGTAAGATGATTGCGTTAAGAATGTCGTATTATCAACTTAGGGCCGTCCGCTGCTGGACCAATGATTTCTACAACCGATCTCGCGCTTGCATCCATGTGCTTCCCTCAACCTATACCAGATCGTTGGTCCACCAATGACGAATAGATTGTGCCTCTTGTACTAACGGCTGGGAGTATAATAGAAGCGATGTACCGTACGAGACGATTGCTTCCCAGGTAAGATGATTGCGTTAAGAATGTCGTATTATCAACTTAGGGCCGTCCGCTGCTGGACCAATGATTTCTACAACCGATCTCGCGCTTGCATCCATGTGCTTCCCTCAACCTATACCAGATCGTTGGTCCACCAATGACGAATAGATTGTGCCTCTTGTACTAACGGCTGGGAGTATAATAGAAGCGATGTACCGTACGAGACTATTGCTTCCCAGGTGAGTTGATAGCGTTAAGAATGTCATATTATCAACTTAAGGCCGTCCGCTGCTGTACAAAGACCTCCACTAAGAATTATTTCCACAATGACCGGGCTTTCGTTGGTCTAGCTAGCGCGTTAAAAATGTACTATACGGCAAACCTACAGGTAATAGGGCAAACCTACAGGTAATACTTAATGTACTATACGGCAAACCTACAGGTAATACTTTATATCCGTAGCGACGATGAGTGGCCGATAGTACCTTGTACTAACGGCTGGGAGTACAACAGAAGCAATGTTCCGTACAAAACTATTGCTTCCCAGATAAGATGATTGCGTTAAGAATGTCGTACTATCAAGTTTGGGACGTCCGCTGCTGGACAAAGGAATCCCCCAGGGATTTCTACAACGACCGGTTATTCGTGATTGTGGAAGGCTATAATTTTGAAGTTCAAAATGTCAATCACTCAGTCACCATCAAGAAACGAAGTCATGACTTGTGGAGCCGTCACCACCCCATAGATGTCCTAAGAGACGAATAAGCTACCCAACCCATCTGGCCAGCGTGGGGAGTGTAGGTCAAGTCCTCCATTTGCTTCTAGTAAAATAGAGGGTCTTGCTATTGAAATGGAGACTAAATGACCTGATGATGATGATGATGACGTACTAACAAGAGGTAGTGAATCTAAAACAAATGAAAGTCTAGTAGAAGCCATACGTGCTCTTGCAGTGGAGACTAAATGGCCTGATAATAAAACCCAATGCTTTACGTCTCTGTTTCGCTTTACAGCTGGACTGGGTGTGCGAGAAGGACAACCTCGCTGCGACTGCGCAGGCCATCTTCTTCTGTGGAGCCATTGTGGGTGGACTCGTGTTCGGATGGATCGCTGACAAATATGGAAGAATTCCAGCTTTAATGGGTAAGTTGTAAGACCACTTGCTTTAGACCCAGAGGTCCCAGTGAGGGTAAAATTTTCTACTCGGTTTTGTTGGTGGTAGGGATTTTTCTTTGTCCGCCTGCCTAGCTACCACTATCATACCTAAGTCCCGTAGTTGGGTTAGATAGTAAGTTGGGAGTTAGATAGTAAGATAGCCAGTACCTCTGTGGTTGAAGATTCTGGGTGGTGGAGCTCTCTTTCACTTTCAGTCTGCTGATCATTCCTTCATGGAAATTAATAAATCCATCAGAATACGAATCTAGAAAAGTAACTAGAGAAATCGGAAATTCGGAATCCAACGATCATACTGTTAGATGGGCCATTCTTAAATTTGTGCCAATTTTTTTTAAAAAATTAAAGATTTTTTTTTTAAACTTTTTGCGATGCGTATCGAAAGTATAAACCAAAAGCATACTTTTGATGTATATGGACAACCTTAAAGCCCTCGGAAAGGAAACAAAATAGCCTACGTAAACACGGCTGTGACACTGCATGACACGGATGTGACAGTTTTACATTTTTACTGTAAATAATAATATTTATGTTGTTAAATTTATATCATAATAGTTTAAATTGATTAACAATAAAATACACTAAATTCGTTTCATCAACAAAGGTGTTATTTGGTAATATGTACTTTTTTCTGAACATCCAAAAATTTAATTAAAATTGAGATCAAAAATACCGTCAGGTAGTTAATATATCTACTAGATAATAAAAAAATTGACTTTTTATTATTGGCACTATCTGATCATGCTTCCGATATGCTACCTACATGGTTTCGATATGATAATATGCTTAACAAATTAGTAAATCTTAAACACAGTAGGTACCTAATTGAGTATCAAATGAGATTTCTGTAGGATTCACATAACAGTTGGTTTTGACAACTTAAACATGTTTCATAGTCACCGTACCACTAAAAATATGGTTAATAGCAATTCCTTTTAAAACAACTCCGACCACCTCTGCAGGGCCTTTACCGGGAGCTGTCTCAGTAAAATTTGATATTACTGCAGAAATGAGAAAGTGCAATAATTTTTCCTTCGTGGCATCTAGAAAATCATACTAGCGAAAAATAAGTACACTTACTAAAAGGCTACTCCTAAAAATTGCACAATACACAAAATAATTTAGCAGAACAACAAAAACTATTAAAATAATAAAAATAGAATGTCACAACCACGCGTTGTAATGTCACGACCATGTACTTAAATAGTTTGCGGTAGTGACACATTTTTAATACCATGGCCGTGACAATTTGGAACGTGTCCGATATATCCAAAAAACTATCTGTGAATTAGCAGATCTTGTGCAATTATCTGAAACTATACTGCATGAGGTACATAATTATGTTTTATACAATAGCGTGACATTGATACCTACCTTTAAAAACCGTACACGGGATGGACGTGTTATGGTTGTCCCTTTTTTCAAATAAATAGGAAATAATTTTTTGCGGCTCACTCACTACGTTCAGCCATTTGCAAATCTAATAAGATGACAATGTTACTGTTCTAAAAAAACTTAGCAAGGGATGTCAATATCAAAGATAGTTTTTTACCGAGTTACGCATATTTAAAGTGGCGCACGTGGTTGTGACACAAAAACTGCTCACACAATGTTTGGTGTTCAAAATAAAAAATGGTAATTATTATTGATATAAATTTTTAACAGTCTTATATAACATGTATTAATCTTGCATAATTACTGTAATATTTATCAAAATAACATAACATCTCTTCAGAAAAAAATATTGTATGTCCAAATCCGGGAATCTCACACTACACGGTCCGTGACATTTTGGACTTGTAAGTATTTTTTAATATTCTTCTAATAGTTTTATGATGAAAATGATATTGGGCCTAGTTAATAGAGGTATTTTACTAAGTAAATTAATATACAGTGCACTGATTTTCTTTAAAAACATATGCTATTCTTACATCTCACACAAAAATGCGTAAGAATAAGAATGGCCCAGATGTTAAATTTAGTTTGAAATACAACTCTTAACGCTAAAAATTAAATAACCATACTGTTAGTAGAAGTAGATCTGGTCCACTATAATTATTTTTATCATTTTTCAGGCACCAACCTCATCGGCTTCGCAGCTGGAGTGGCCACAGCATTCTGCGACAGCTTCTGGACCTTTTCTGTCTGCCGGTTTCTGGTCGGTCTCGCTTTCGACAACTGCTTCACCATGATGTACATCCTTGGTAAGTGTTTAGTAAGAAATCATTAAAGAAATCATGGCGTACTGTTTATTAGTTTGAATGATGCTGAGAAGCAGAAGTTACGAGTATGTTTTGTATCAATGGAAACGATAATTGGGATTTTTAATCAAGCTAGTAATTTAGGCTCTTTTCAAGGTATTGATTGAGTCCTAAATAAATTCGCCCTACTGCCACTTCGGTATAACACAATTTTTAGTTAAACTTTTGTCAGAATTTTAAACTTTTCCGCTAAGAAAGGAAGAGATAAATGAGTGAAATAGGGATTTGCAAAGTCTAAACTGAAAAAACTGAAAATTATTTAATAGGCATTAGGTATCTTCCAATATCAATGGAGAGAACTCCACCTACTTACTATTTGCTATTTTTGTATCTTTTACATGATCAATATACCTACTATAATACAGTTATAGTGGTGACTCAGTTTGTACTAACTTCTCACAGCACTGCAACATCGGTTTTGAAACATTGGTAGGACCTAAAAAAGAAGACATCTTGCCCTTGGTGTACTTTTCAAGATCTTGTATCATTTCCTTTCAGTTCTCGAATATGTCGGCCCCAAATGGCGAACGTTCGTCGCGAACATGTCCATCGCACTGTTCTTCACTCTGGCCGCGTCCTTGCTGCCGTGGATCGCTCTGTGGGCGGACGACTGGCGAATGTTCGCGCTCGGCACGAGCATTCCCTTCGCGCTTGCTATCGCTACTCCATGGGTTGTTCCTGAAAGTGCCAGGTATGATCCCTACTAATACGCGAAAACAACTCTGTCCTTGTGTCTGTTATGCTTTCACGCCTAAACCACTAAACCGTTTTTTTTTAAAGATTAATAGTTATTTTGTTATTACACCAATTAATAGTCCCGTTAGCCCCTCGTAATAGGTAATTAAAATGCTTGTATCACGAGTGAGCTCACCACAATAGTCAAGCGGCGGCGGGGACCGAACCCGCGTTCCTCGGATCGAGAGTCGGCCAGTCCGACCCCTTCACCGTTCAGCTATCGTGGCTTCAAATTATATTTGGTATAAAAATAGTTTGAATACCGGGAAAGGACACAGGATATTTTTTATCCCAGTTTTTGAAACAATGGGGCAACTCAACGCCTATAAAACTTTCACTGTAAAATAATATCTTCGTTGTCACAATTTGTTAATTTATCAGTAGAACAAGACTACAATTTTTATAGCAAACTCGTGACACAAATGCTATTAAAATTTAAAATTCCTAACACATAATAAGAATGAAACATTTTTTTGTTTCAGATGGTTGGTGTCGCAGGGCAAGATCGATAAAGCCTTGACCATCATGAAGAAGTTTGAGAGAATAAACAAAACTAAGATCCCGGACAAAGTTCTTAGCGAATTCACGGTAAGTATGCTTTTTAAAATAAGTGCCAATCAATATAGTACAACACTTAAGGGTCCCAGATATGACATTGAAGGGAGAGCGCTATTATTATCAATACTGGATTATTAGTTCCGATTTTGCTATTACAGAATCGTTTGACTATAGGTACATAAAATTGCGAGAAATTGTCAATTTGCCAAAAGGAGAAAACTTTTTTACTTGAACTCCTATGTTCTTCTGTGGGCTGAGTGTGAGTTTTCAAAAATGTAAGAATATTTTAGTTTTTGAACGTTTCCCGCTAGGGGCGCTGTACAATCCGTCATACATTTAATGTCATTTTTGATGATAAAAACTCACACTAGGTCCTCTGATTAATTTCGTAACAAGTCTACGAAATTGACAGATTCTGTGAACTACCAACCATGCATCTCTCTTTGCCATGGCAATCCAGTTTTGCGCGTTCCTACATTACTGGATCCCACAAAACTGGACGAAAGTATTCCGGTTACTGCAGCTACGGCGTTTTAAGGTACGGATGTTTTAAAAAAAATATGCAGGAAGCTGCTAATGGGAACACTTCTATTGACAACCGAATACCAAATTCGGGACTGAATACTTCTAAAGTCTGGTAGCCGAGCACGTAGAATTTTGTCCAATGACCCCAAGCTACCCATTCTTATCGCTCGCGTGTAAGTATATTGCTATCGCGCTCGCACACTCACTGCGGCCACCCGTCACACAGTCGCGACAGCAAAGACTAAACGGGATCGTGCAACAAAAACCGATCCCTTCGAATTTTTATAAACACATAAATAATATAACAAGCAATAAAATATGTATTTGAATATTACAAACCAAATTTTCTCCAACAGGAGGCCTCCTTCAAAACAATCAAGGACAGCGAAGCTGAATGCCGTACCTACTCCGTCCTCGACCTCTTCAGGACGCCTCGTCTCCGCCGCAACGCTGTCCTCCTCATCGTCATTTGGATGGCCATATCCTTGGTCTTCGATGGCCACGTCAGAAACGTGGGGTCTCTTGGCCTGGACATCTTCTTGACGTTTACAGTGGCGTCTGCTACGGAGTTGCCTGCTGATACGTTCTTGACTGCTGTTTTGGATAGGTGAGTGTTTCTGTCGACTATAGTTCCAGCTTCTTCGTAAAGCATTTTTAGGTAGGTATGTCATAGATGAAAGTGATTTGTTTCCCAATTGAAAACACTTTTTACCAAAGTAAAATCATGACGAGAAATACCTTTTCAATACGCAAAGAAATCCTAGTGAGTATCGAACAATGAAATTTCTATCGTATCTAGTGTCTCTCGACAGTCAGAGACTTATAAATTAATGCTACATATTACTGGATATTTTAAAATTTGTAATTCATCCAGATAATCATTTAACACTTTTATTTCTTTTTTAGGTGGGGCAGAAGATGGCTTGCATGTGGTTCCATGGTCATCAGTGGAATCTTTAGTTTGCTTGCCACAGCAGTACCCGTAGGTGAGTATAAAATATGGCCTGAAGTGTAGGCCAAATCCTCCATTTCCTCTGGTAAACTAGAGAGAGTCGTGCTCCTAGTTAAGATCAATGACCGTATTATTGGGAGAAAAAAACATTTTTCGAGATTTTGGCACCTTGGTCGGGAGAAACAAAAAAGTAAAAAAATAAATACAAAACATGGAATAAGCCAAATCCTTTACCATCAGTTTGTTATTTTTCGGGAGATTTTTACTGTCGGGAATCGGAGGACATACGCAAATTCGGGACCATCTCGCCAAATTCCTGACCATCTGGCAACCCTACCTGTAGTGGAGGTTAAATTAATAACCTGATTTCATTTTTTCTTTTTTACTCCAAAACTCAGGTGGACCTTCAGCATCGCTGGCTATCCTCGGGCGGTTCGCCGTCAACATTTCTTACAACATCGGCTTGCAATATGCTGCGGAACTGCTTCCCACAGTAGTCAGAGCTCAGGGAGTGGCTCTAATTCATATTATGGGCTACGTTGCTTCAATTGTGGCACCGTTCGTTGTGTATTTGGTAAGTTCCTTCTTAATAATAGTAATGGTTTATAAAGCTGAAAGTCAGCGAGTAGGTAACATAGCTAAACGGGCTTGAGCCAGAAATATTCTCGAGTGGCCAAGAAGTAATGTAGGCAAGCCTCCTCAGTAGACCTTGTTCTAGGGAAGGTTACAAGAAGCAACTGAATGCGGGCAGAACCAGTCGTTGTAAAAATCCTAGGTCTAAAGCCGTATTTAATGTTCCCAAAATAGAGCAAATAAATGTATTTTTGTTTTTGTATGAATTTAGCTGATATAATGTTCTGACTGATGTTAGAACAGAAATTGTTCACCATCCATTTAGTAGTTTCTCGTAAAGGGTTACAATGATCCATTGATCCTCATACTATAACGTTTGTATTATTAGTAACAATAAAATCTCCCTGAGTTGTCTGGTAGAGGTGACTTCCTAACGTAAAGACTGTCTAAATTCTGCCGTGCTAACTTAGTATTTTCTTTTATGTGTTAATGTGTGGTGTAATAAAGTATTTATCATCATACTATCTGTCTATCTAAATTGAGTAAACCATCTTCTCCAGGCTAACATCTCCCAAGACCTGCCACTGCTGATCCTGGGAGTCCTGGGAGTGATTGGCGGTCTCCTCTGTCTGTTCCTGCCAGAAACCATGGACACCGAGATGCCTCAGACGCTGCAAGATGGAGAGAACTTCGGGAAGGACCAGAAGTTTTGGGACTTCCCCTGTTTCCCTAGGTAAGATATTTCAAAGGTCACGACGTGTATTTGAATTTTGAAGAGTGAAAGATCTAATTCTTTATAACATTATCACGATGTTTTATGCAAAACAAGGCATGTATTAGATTTTAAACCGCAATCACACCTGATATTAATTGATATTATTATGCTGTCTATGGAAGCGTATACCTGCCCAGTAAATGCCTATTCATTAATCAGTATAATTGGCCAAGAAAGGGCCTATGTACTGAATAAACTATTTGAATTAGAATACTTGTCTATTAGCTGTCATCTATTTTGATATGAAACGACATTATGTAAATTTAATAGATACAATCATGGCATAAAGCTAAAAGACACTTATGTTTCATGTACCCAAGATTTTTCACACTCTAAAATTACAAGAATTAAAAAATATTATTTTGTGCTAATTTTACCTTTCTTTCACAGAAAAAAATCATCGGAAGAAGATGAAGAAAATCCCGGACAGTACAGGAAGCGAGAATCTATATCGAGTAGCAAAGACGAAGGTTTCGTAAGATCTCTCCCAGGCATAGGCTCTAGAGCATCCATACGGGCCTCAGTCCGGGCTTCCGTCAGATCACGAAAGACAGAAGGAGAACAGAGAGAGAACGCTGTATGAAGAACTTTACTACTCTGACTGGTTTAAGTATGACTAATGGTCTTTTAAATGTGTCACGGTATATTTGAATTGTTTTGATTTGAGTATTTAAAGACTTGTGTGGTGTTGTGATGCGTTTATTTGGATGATGTGGTGATCTATTCAATGTCGTTTGATAGCCATTTAGGTGGTAAAGTAATGCACTCACTCCTTACAATTTTAAAAGCAATGTTGGTTCTGTAATTGAATTCTAAAAAAGTATGGTAATCTGTGCTTGTATAGTTGACATGATTTTATCTGAGCATTGTTGACGTCCTAAGCAAGACAATGCCATATTGTAAAATATTAATTTATCAATGTACCTAATAGTAACTTTCTTGTTTCTTTTTGTGGAATATATTACACTATCATCTTTCTAAGGTTTCCTTGGTAAACACAAGAGATTTGAATATATTTTAAAATTGTCAGTTTTTGTTAAGTTTAGGTAGTTTAATGACATGACTTAGTACAGTTTTTATAAATAAAATTTTAAGGAGTGTGTGGTAATTTGTAAATTATTTTGTGTAGAATCGTTATCTAAATTGTGAGAATTAGTACAACTAATGTTCATGCCCACCCAGTCAATGAATAATGAAGAAGGCTGTGCTGTTGTGTTGGATACTATGTTTAAGTGTACTATAGTCAGCGTCATATAGTTCGTGGCACCCAAAGTGGCCAAAAAGTTGACAACACACTTGACTTACTTGACTTATGGTCCTATGTCCCCTAGATGGGGCAGAGGGCGTCCACAACAGTCCTCCATCTCGTTCGGTCTTGAGCTTCTCGCTTGATCTTGCTCCAGGTCTTGCCGATCTTCCTCGCCTCGTCCGCTACAGTGCGCCGCCAAGTTTGCCTGGGTCGACCACGTTTGCGTTTTCCTTGGGGATTCCAATCCAGAGCCTGCTTAGGGATGTGATAGGGGTCCCTTCGGAGAGTGTGGCCAATCCAGTTCCACTTGCGGCGCTTGATCTGCTGGTCGATCGGAATTTCGTGGCAGCGTTCCAATAGCTCGACGTTGGAGATTTTCTCGGGCCAGTATATGCCGAGAATTTAGTTTGTCCAGGTTGACAACACAACCTTATTCCAATTGTAACAAAGACGTGTTGCGAACTTTTTGGCTACTTTGGGTGTCACGAACTATTTGACGCTGACTACAGACGACGGGATGTCAAGCTAAACATTTGCACCTTAATGTAGTGTTAAGAAGGTCGATTTTGCAATGTATAGTCTGAAGTGCTGTCGTCTGTACTACTCGTATATTCACATGATGACAATTGAAATATGTGTTTTATTGTTGTCATGAGAAGGACGTAAGTATAATATTTATTATTAGTAGCATCAGAGTAAATACAAATGAGTAGGTCATCTTCATAGAAACGCACCGAGCGCAACACCCCGCTAATCCACGCTAAATTTTGTCAGTGTATGCGTGCGCGCCTCATACGTATAGGCGCGCTCACATACAAAACAAACCGCGCTCGGTGCATTTCTATGAAGATAACCTACTCATTTGTATTTACTCTGGTAGCATTTTCAAGTGTTTTCTGTCTGGATGTATATTTTTGTCATTTACTTACCACGTCATCGGTAACTCTTTATCGAGAAAAAATATAATTTGGAAAAAAAGACGTATATAAGAATGCTATAGTTTGTCTTAATTAATAAGTAACAAAAAACGTCGTTTCCAGTTGTAAGTGAATGGTAATTTAAATTTAAAATAACCTTAACTATTAAATGGCAGATGCGATTTTTATATAAAATAGAGGCCAATAGAGGCCAATGGAAAGTCTTGAATTCAAATCCTACTTATTTTCATTGCAAATCGAATCACAATTATTTAAAATTCTAATTTCAACCATCATATTATTTCAATTCGTTCAGTCAGCCATCTCATTTGTTATAAACAATTTACACTTTTATCCTAAGGATATACGAGTACTCGTATTGGCAAACATTATTATGCCTTTAAGTTGTTATCATCATCATGATCATGAAACTAACTGCAAACAGATGCATCGTCAATTGCTCCACAAACAACATGCAAGTAATATTTATTGTATTTGACATCCAATAGTTAGCAGGCTTTAAAGATCTCGATCCAGTGCAAAATGTAAAATGTTATCAATTTATTAATTTTGTAGAAACTAGTTCTACTATCTTCATTCGTGTTGATTTCTATCTGTCAGAAAAGGTGTTTGTCGTGCTTCAAAAATTTTATGAAACATCTGTATCTAATTACTCAACTACGCCAAATATTCATCTCAGTCATTCTTTTATACTTTGGTCAATTGAACAGCCTCAACTTTATGCTTGAAATTAGTGATACGGCTACCTCCGTATCAGGCTCAGTCGTACGATGTCGTACGATGAACAACAACGAACCAAGGATGGGTTAGATTTTAGATCCCCGTCTGCAATGCCCTTTTTAAGATGCCCTGTTTGCAATCAACTTTTTTGGATGTCCTATTTTATAGATGAAAGGGCTTCTAACAAAAAGAGCATTTTTAAGGCACGCAACGTCACTGCTGAATTCGAGCTTGGCTTATAATTTTTGTTTCAATCGCGTCTCTTCCACTAGACGAATCTTTAAACCGTGTTGATCTAAACGTGCTCGTTCAATAAAAACCGATTGGATGTCTACCACAGATGCACATTTAATAAATGTGCGGTCATTTCAAAGCGAACCTCTGACCTAACAATTGCTTCGTATCATGGACATTTTTATTGCCTGTTCTATTTTTGGTACAGATCATAAATTGTGGTGTCAAGTCATTCTTTTGTTTATCTGACAGTACCTATATTTTTAATTGTTACTAAGTGTCACAACACACAAAAAATTGGTATGTCCAAATTGTAACTTTCTCGTGAGATTATTTTCAAGTTTAGGACTTAAATTAACTAAATTTCATCTTTTTGATTGGTGAATTCATCAAACATCTTTTTCGAAAAATCTAATGACGATGGGAAATAATTAAAATTGCAAATTCCAATGACATCTTCCTTGTAGAGAACACTTGAAAAAACTAGAATTTTGGCTAAATTGATAAAAATTGTGATAATAACGTAAAGTACAATTTGATGGTAGAATCGTCCTGCTTGAGTGAAGCAAAAATGCATAGTTAATGACATCATTAATCATTGCAATTACGAATTTGCATAATGACAAATTGCAATTGTTAATGATTTTAAATTAATAATGGACACGACCAGAGACAATTAATTGTAAGTGATAGTAATAGTAAGTTATTGTACTTAAGTTTTACTATATTTAATTATAAGTTACCTAATAATGTAAATATTTGAAAATTTTAAATTTGTAAAAAATTAAATTCAAGATTACAATTGCAAATGGGATTTGAATTATTATTAAATTTGTGTGCCTCACTTGAGAATCGAGTTCAGTACTTCATAGTCAAGATATTATTTTTAAATTCACCTTTATATGTTTTCAAAATCGTAGCGGTTTGCAATCTGAAACTGTGATATTATTACAAAAATTAATGATATTTATTTGTGTTGGTCCTTCATTAATTAAATCCCATAGTTGTAATTTTACATGTTACCATATTTTATATTATGGAAAATTCGTTTGAAAATTGTAAGTGTATTTTTGTATGTTGCCATTCTGCGAGAGCGTGTGCAAATTTAATATTAAATTATTATGTTGTGATCATTCCATTCTCTGTGATAGGTAATAATAAATATGTTCACTAATGTATATTTTTTTTAATTTCTTTGTCTATTTTTGTTTTTTTTTTCTAACTGTGCCCACAGTTCGTATTACTTCGTATACGCGTGAAAATAGTTTGAATATTTTTTCCCGTTTTTGCAACATTTTTCATTGCTGCTACCGATAAGAGGGGATCGGTTGTAGCGTGATAGTATAAATCGTTTCATCCGCGAAGACGCGCCCCACCATTCTTCCGCTAATGTTTGAGTGTCATTTATCGGTACACGCTAAATGATCCATGAGTGCACACGCCACACTATAATCATGATGCTCGGATTGCTCGGATCAAACTCCCCGCACCCCGCGCTTCCCTCAACCAAAAATTGGTGGGGCGCGTCTTCGTGCATAAAGCCTTCCTCGATAAATGAGTTAATAATAAGAGGGTTGTGAGTTCTGACATCATTACTACTTACGGGACTGTCATCCATCATCATCAAGTCATTTAGTCTCCACTGCAGGAGCACGACCCTCTCCAATTTACTAAAGACAAATGGACGATTTGGCCTACACTATTAGATAATTATAATATACTAGCTTTCCGCCCGCGGCTTCGCCCGCGTGGAATTTTGTCTGTCACAGAAAAACTTTATCGCGCGCGTCCCTGTTTCAAAATCCGGGATAAAAACTATCCCGGGACTCAAACTATCTCTATGCCAAATTTCATCAAAATCGGTTGCGAGGTTTAAGCGGGAAAGCGTAACAGACAGACAGATAGACAGACAGACAGACAGACAGACACACAGACAGACAGACAGACAGAGTTACTTTCGCATTTATAATATTAGTTGGGATGATGATTGTCATTAAAACTGTTTCATCATCATTGGTTCAAATCAGTAATCAAACCGGGACCGTTCTGCGGCATCTAGTTGGGGCAGGATCTCTCTCGAATGGGCTTGAGGCTAACAAGCTATAGGGACAATTTCATACAGTAGCCGTTTAAACAGTCATCAACAGTAGAATACATTTAACGAAAGTGGAACGTTCGCTAGCGCTAGAATGTATTATACATTTTAAACACCCCTGTATGTCTCTCTCTCTCTCTCTCTGTCTGTAGAGACGTTTAGTTTGCCAATGGTTAGGTCGGCTTCCGATTTGTACGAGGAATCGGCCGATACCAAATCGGTGTAATGTGCGCACTTCCATACATGTTCATACTGATCAACAGCCTGACTAAACTATCGGCCGATAAAAAATCTGTAGTCTGCGGGTAGGCTGATATTCTAATTAAGGTATGAACTTTCATATTACGTAGTACTGGAATTTGTAATTCATATTTCATAGTCCGGTATTGTGTGTTCACACGACAGTCCAGTTTTGTATTACTAGAACCCTAAAAACTGGATTGCTGTGGGAACAATCCCAGATTAGCCCTTCTCTCAAATTCAGAAACCGGGTCTGAGCATAGAATTTTTAAGCGTCCAATAATAAGTGTAGGTAGGTATGCCTAACGCTATTTTCTTAACGCAGTCATTCAACGGGTATGAATTCGCCCTTAATTATACAAGAACCATCTAGATAATTGCTGTCTGCACAGCGTCTGATTTAACTCAATCGTATTGTGACATCATACATTCTCTGCAATAGGGTGCTTGACACCACGAGTCAATTGATGTACTTTTTATTTTGGTACTAGAAACCGCCCGCGACTTTGTACGCGTGGATCCCGTTTTACAAAATCCCGTCTTAGTGAGCACCTAGGTACTTACGTTCTAAAAGAAATCCCATGCAAAATTTGAGATTCCTAGCACTTGTAGTTTCTGAGATTTCGTGATGAGGAGTGAGTCAGTCAATCAGTGACCTTTCGCTTTTATCCTAGATGTAACAGAGCGATATGCCTATGTCACTCAGAACCAGAACTAATACCAGTTTCAGGAGTTCCAGAAATCAATTTTCTATCCACAACGAGGGCTCTGGCCTGCATCTTACTTGATGGAAAGTGATGATCAAGCCAAAGGTTAGAAGCCACGATAGCCGAACGGTGAAGGGGTCGGACTGGCCAACTCGTGATCCGGGGAACGCGGGTTCGGTCCCCGCCGCCGCTCGACTATTGTGGTGAGCTCACTCGTGACACAAGCATATTTAGCTTAGTACGAGGGGCTAACGGGAATATTAGTAATTTGTGTAATAACAAATTACTAATAATCTTTAAAAAAAAAAAAAATAGGTGGAAGCGAGCTTCACCCGGAATCCTCAGCCACAGAGGAACTGGCTATCTTACCTCTAACTGCCGGAACACAACAATGCTGATAACATTGTTGTTATGACGACAGACTTAGGTAAGATGGTGGTAGCTACCTTTTTTTAGGTGGACTTAGAACATGACCTACAACCAATCCAAACCAAGCAAATACAAGTATAAGTGTAATATTAATAGGGTACTTCTCATTTACACTCAAATTTGATGGTCACACAATAATAGTTCATAAACGGTATAAGTTAGAACAATAACTTTGAAATCAGATGATAAAATATCTATTTAGCTACATATAAAATAAATTTTATCGTAATAGAAGCAAAACTAATACGAAAAAATCACATGAAACGATAAAAAACGGGGTCATTTTTCGCGTTCTCATCGTGTCACACCTTCGGTTGCAATGAAACATTTGGTTACTGCATTCACAATTTTCATTCAATTTGTGTGCAGCATATACTAAAATCATCGTAATTAAATATGCTTTCCACACAATAGTCAAAAAAATATCTTCTTATAATTATTTTGAATTGGGAAAGCGAAATACGTTGGTCACACGATTTTAGGTACCTAAAATTTTGAGTTATAATACAAGATTGCCGTTAAACCGAACACCAGCAACCAATCACAGCATTCTATTCGGTTAACGTAAGTCGCGCTTCGACCATTGGGGAGGTGAGATAGGTCGATCGTCGCTCCGCGAAAAAAATACGTAACTTTTTGTGATTATCCATAGACATACCGTCGCTTGCTTGAACAATATTTTCTACCTCTAAAATTTAAACAATTTAATTGAAACTTTGCCATTGAAAACTTAACATGTTAGACTTATTTGTGTAGTATTCAACTTGAACCGTTAAATTCAAATTTAAGGATAATTCATAAAAAACTAAAATTTTCGTCACCTTCGTGGCATCACCTTCGTGGTGTTTTATACACGAAGGTGATTTTAGGCCACGAAAGTGATTTCTTGCTTTGGTTTATTTTAAAATATAGTGACTGGTGTTTATGTTTTTACAATATTTTAATAACTAATAAATTATACGTGGTAAGTAGAGATCAGTACATCAATAAATAAATAAGGGCCTCGTATTTTTGTTGTCTGTTTGTCTGTGTGACTGTATGCATGTCTGTATATGTGACTGTGTGTGTATCTGTTTGTAAGATAAATTTAATCTGAAGTTTGACTTAAAAGTTGTATAACAAAAATACGAGGCCCTCTGGCCTAAATAAAAAATATATTTTTGTTGAGGGACTGATAATCAGTTAGAGTTCTTTTTTATTGAGGTACTGATAATCCGTTTTTTGCTTCTTTAGCATTTCAGAATGCCACCAGTGTCACCCTTAAAACCAATTGCGTAGAATCTTGTAACTTAGTAGGTGGCGTAATCGGTAAAATTTTATCTTGTATTTAAGTAGGTACCTATTTATATTATGTTATTACTATTTATCTATGAAAATAAGACAAAATATATGTTTTATAAACACTTAAGAGTCATTTACAGTAGTAAAGTTTGAAAAAATTATTGCTGTGAATCACTTTCGTGGCATCAAAAAATTCAAAACGTTAAAGCTTCCAAACGAGACTCACTATTTGCCTGATTTACTGAGAATACAATCTTCACATCAAGCGCTACAATTTTTGTTTACAAAAAGTTGAAATAAGTTAGAAATAAAATTCGCCACGAAGGTGACGATGAGAACCGTGGCGATGAGAAATAGCCAATAACAGTAGTGTCTTTTATCAACCAATGATTCACACCGAGAAGGTCGACTATTTTCGATAGCACAAATAGATAATGTGTCTCAGTAATATCAATATTTATTATGTCACTGGCGACGCTCTTTCCAACTTTAGTATTTAGCTATTTGTTGCTATCGTTGCAATTTTGGTTCATAAAACGAAGTCAAATTAAAAAGCTAGTATTCCATAAAACTCATTTATTTTTGCAAATAGGCGAAGCACTTTTATCGTCCCAGTATTAACCCTACCACTGCACTGCTTCGGGACAATAAATGGGCCAGTGCTGAGAAGAAGCAGCGCAAGAAACTCAGTCACTATTGTCATAACGAAAATGCATCGCGTTTGCATCAAAACTATTTACTTAATATCTTTCTGTGCTGTTGAATTATGGTGTATGTGTGTCAGTAAATAGAGTTCAACGTCCAATAACACGTGTAAATTAGTAGTGATGTGCTGAGATTCGAACTACAAGTACGAGTAGGTATATTTCGTAGTAAAGCGAGTTCTGATTTGAGTATCGTATTGATTCGAGTCGGCCTACAGTGGCAGGGTTGTATGCTATGACAATAATAAATTATTACCTTTACTTTAGTTGTTGATACAAAAATTAAGTAGGTAAGTACCTTTCGTACCCACCGCTGCAACTCCTGTGTAGCCATGATCTACAGCTTGACCGCCAATAACCCAACCAGTGAAAACTAAGTTTGTCCCTGGAAAAAGTTAAACTGTCATTGGACCCGCAACGAAATTAATCAGAAGACTATAAGAGAAGTTAAGGATCGACTTCCCTTTCTTGCGACTGGAGAATGCATTGAATTGCATACCCAATGGCCCGGGGTGACCAATGGATTATGTGGAGCTCTCCCTGTTAGGAGAACAGGGTCTACCCACTAAAAACAAGTCGTGTCCCTCTATTCAAAACAAGCGGTGACTCCGCGCGTACTTCGAACCTCAACATTAGGAGGTTTTCCTTCAGTAAGCGAGACAGCGAAGCAAAAATACTCGAGTATCGTACTCTACATCGCACATCACTATCGTATATTGTTAGTAATTGGTACATCACACATAATCAATGGATCGTATAAGAACACTTGTAGTATTTGTTCCGTACACAACGCACGCGCATCTGTTTAGTTACAATTTGCAGTGATATTTAAAGTCATAGAGTCTTTGGTGCAACAAACGGACAAACGAGGTAAGTAAATATATGTATACAGGGTGGAAACGATAAGTGATCTCTCACGTCCACTGCTGGACAAAGGCCTCCCCCAAGGATTTTCACAAAGACCGGTCCTGCGCCGCTCGCATCAATGCACCTCCCGCGACCTTCACCAGATCGTCGGTCCACCTTGTGAGAGGCCTACCCACGCTACGTCTTCCGGCTCGTGGTCGCCACTCGAGAACTTTTCTGCCCCAACGGCCATCGGTTCTACGAGCTATGTGCCCCGCCCACTGCCACTTGATTTTAGCAATTCTGCGAGCTTTGTCGGTAATTTTGTTTCTCCTGCCCTTTGATCTTACTCAATCATTTCTAAACTATACAAGATATCGAAAAACTGGTTACTGGTCCGGAAAGTGCTTCGCGAGCTTTTTTAAACGATATCAATAATAGCTTACAGAATAAACTAGACCTATCCGAAAAGTCAATGTTTCCAGCTTCCGAATAAGCTTTTTTTGTACTTTTGGCCAAATCGGAATGTTCCAAGCTTAGCACCACTTCTATGCACGTGTGCCATGGAGCTTATCTAGTATCAAGTGACTTAGGGTATTTTACGGTCCCCTCTCGTACAATGGAAGTACGCAAGTGACGTAGCCGACGTAGGGTATCTCTCGTACTATGTAAGTACGCACATTATACCGACCAAATCGGTATATTATATAATCGGCCGATTCCTCATACGAATTGGAAGTTGACCTAACTATCGCTTGATTAAAACGTCTGCGAGGAATCTGTACTAGCAGTCAATTGATACTTTTAGCACTTAAGGCTGGGTTGCACCATCTTACTTTAACAAACGTCAAAAATCTGTCAAACTCCATACAAAAACACCGGTTATCGGTAAAGTTTCCGTTAAATTTAGGCGGCGCAACTCAGCCTTAAGAACTGTCAAAACGTGACTTTCTCATGGATTTCTAGCAAATGGATCCTGTGTCGACGCTAATTTTAACACCACTCCAATCTTCCAGAGGATGTCGTAAGAGGCGATTAAGGGACAAACATGCGAACATCAGGCCTCCCCAGCCCGTCTGGCCAGCGTGGGGAGTGTAGGACAAATCCTCTTGCCTCTGGTCAATTAGAGACGTGCTCCTGCAGTGGAGACTAAATGATTTGATGATGATGATTAGAATGGTTATGATTTGAAGGTCCTGCATTACTGGATCCCGCAAAACTGGATTGGTAAGGCAAAGGGCATTAGATTGTGAATTAGAGATGCTAAAACATAACCCACCGATAAGCGCAGTTGGGTGAATTCGAGTACTAATTGGCACTGATGAAATAACTAATTATTTATCATCATAATTAAGTACGAGTTAAAAAATAACTAAAAACAGACCTTTCTTATCAATTACACAATGTTGCAAATACTGGTATTAACCAGTTAAAACCGGTTGACGTCAACAAGTGGGTAAATATTTACCTTGCTATTTGCTTATGTGCGCAAATGTCTTTTTGTGATATGACCAAGCCTTCTGCAAATATGGTTTTTCTAGACTACTGTAGAGAAGTTTTATTTTACAATCTCTTTATAAAAACACTTTATTCTATCTTCCATACTGACCTAGTTTCCAAATTGCTGTAAAAATAGGTTTTACATCGTCATCAGGTCATTTAGTCTCCACTGCAGGAACACGACTCTTTCTCATTGACCAGAGGCAAATGGAGGATTTGTCCTACACTCCCCACGCTGGCCAGACGGGTTGGGGAGGCCTGATGCTCGCATATTTGTCCCTCAGTCGCCTCTTACGACATCCACGGGAAGAGTGGGGGTGTTGTCTATTCTGCCGGAATTATACAACTATGTTTCTAATCTAATAAATAAATAGGATCCCCTTAACAAGCTCAGATAAATACCTAAATATGTACATAACAACCAATATGTTGATTTGGTAATGCGTGAAAAATTCCATGTTTTATTAACCTTGGATGTTTGGGTTTGTTAGCATGGTGGGCTTCCAAAAATAGTCCGAGTTGTTAGCAGAAAATTAACATTTCTAAAAATGGACGTGACTCCTTCAATAGTTTCAATTCGAACTATAGGACTAGCTTAAGTTAGTCAGTGCCTGAGGTATGTGAGCGGCACGGAAAGGTGTTTTTGAGAAGTCAGACATCAGCTAGACCTCAGATATACTTCAGATTTATGTTCAGAATTGTATTCTCTGTCACGTCATAATATGTCATTGTCGCTCATACCTCACAACTAGACCTATTTAATCCTGCCGTGTAGGGCAGGACGTCCGCGGAAGGCGCCTTGGTCGTTTCTAGTATCTACCCAAGGCGCCGACCACTATGCGGCAGAGGGAACACCCCAGGTTTTTAGTGGGTTCCAGCCCCACATAACCTGCCGTCTCCCGGTGGTAGATATGGATAGACATTTTCCTGGGCAAAAAAAAGGTGGACCTAATAATATATTGTAGTGTCTGGTCGAAGATCCGAGTTACTTCGGTTAAAAAGGACTGAAGTTTTAGCCGAAAAATGGAGTCAAAATTTTATACAAATAGGGTTTTAAAGGAGTAGAGTTAAAACTTATATGTTGACTCTACATAAGATGATGAATTTTCGTCTTGGCAATAATTTCCATGAAAATGTTTTTGGTAGGATAGGTTTATGAAGGAGGCATCTAATAATTTAAATTGACAATAGGCCAATGATGGCATGGCTTGTTGGACTGCCGATCCAAGGGTTGGTAGTTCGAACCCCATTAAAAATAAATTTGCTGTAGTAACAAAAAAATACCGGCCAACCTTTGTGGAAATCGTTGGGGGAGGCCTATGTTCAGCAGTGGACGTCCTATGGCTGAAATGATGATGATGAACAAAAAATTACACACTTGTCCTTGTCAGGATAAAATATTTATAAAAACAAATTAATAACAGAAGTTTATCATATCAAAATGGATCTCAATTATCTAAGCGCGTTAAACTAAAAGTCAAATAAAATTATCTGCCTCTATAACTCGGTAAATACTTAAGTAAATATACAGAACTTGTATAAAATGAACAGATGGTAACGTAGGACTCATTAACCAAATAGTTATTACGCGTTACTATACAACTGAAATTTCGACGTGTAAGTTTAAATTTAATATTTTTGAGAGAATACTAAATTAATAGTTTTATTTTTTATTTTAATCAAAAATGTTTTGTTTTAATCAATTCATTTAAATTTTTTTAGTTCCTTTTTCTGTACCTCTAGCATGAACAACTTTCGTCTTCGAATCGTTTGCGTATTCGATAAAATTCGATACTCAATCTTCGAATTAAACGATAACGTGACAATTTTAATTCTCAAAATAAGTTTCTTGCAACCACATCTCATACTAAGTTCACTTTACGATACGTTCACGAGGGCGCTGTTGTAGTTTTCTTACTAAGTAAATCTTTTGATGGCGATTCGAGTAGGTACGCAAACGATTTGAACTCGAAAGTATTTTGTGCTAGCCGTACTGGTATATCCTTCCTTATCACTTTTTTTTTAAATGATATGTTTTTTTAAGTCTCACTCTTTGCAAATTACGTCATTTAGAAAACATTTTTAGAACAGTTATTACTATGATAGTGCACATCAAATAAACACAGTTTCATTGATAAGTACCTACCTACAATGTCATAACTCTTAAAAACTATGCACATAGTTAAAATATTTGCTTAATTTTTATGAGTGAGTAGATAAGCTATAAGCCACCTTCGGCCATCAGGTGAGATGCAGGCCAAGAGCTTACTCGTGAATAAAATATGGTCATATTCCTAGAGCTTGTTCAACATCATCATCATCATCATTTCAGCCATGGGACGTCCACTGCTAACCAGAGGCCTCCCCCAATGATTACCACAATGACCAGTTGGTAGCGGCCTGCATCCAGCGCCTTCCTGCTACCTCTATAAGGTCGTCGGTCCACCTTATGGACTCTGAAGGGCTTGTTAATGATATTTATTTGTTTATTCCAGTCGACCACTCCCCACTTCCGTCTCCCGTAACCGGAAACACGTCGGAAAAAGTGTCTTTTAAAGGAAAGGCAGAGTTCGAGAATGGAATCACATGAGAAGAAGGCTGAGGTCGCTGGCGACGCCGGTGGCCATGGAAAGATCACTGTACTCTTTGGTGAACCCAAAGGTAAGGACATCTACTGTATAAAAGCGAAAGATGACCACACTATGACCTAATAAAAGTGTGTCAAAAAGCGAAAGGTGACTCACTCATCACGAAATCTCAAAAACTATAAGGAGTCTCAAATTTTGCATGGGGGTTCCTAGTGATTCTGTTCTTAGTGAGCACCTACGTTCTAATGAACGTAGGTGCTCACTAAGAACAGATTTACGAAACTCCGCCCCTATAAAACGGGATGCACGCGTACGCACGCAGCCGCTAGTAATTATAAAAAAAATAGCCTTTGCCCGCGGCTTCACCCGCGTGAAATTTAGTGTCACAGATCGGCATAAATTATAGCCTATATGTTATTCTGGGTTTTAAACAATAATGCTGTAAAGTTTCATCAAAATCCGTTCAGCAGTTTTTGCGTGAAAGAGTAACAAACATCCAGACATATAGACATCCAGCCTTTCGCATTTATTAGTAGGGTTAAAAAAAACGTATCGCCTAATGCGGGATTCGAAAGCGACTACTCTTCAATCTGAGGTACACACACACGGCCACACTGTTAACTATCCATTTCCGATTTTCTCTCGCTCTCATCAAATGGTGTTTCTTTGCGATAGAACGAGACGACATGACAGGCAATGGATAGTTAACACTGTTGCCGATGGTACTTAGACACTGGATGAACCCGTCGAAATTTTGAAGTGTAATACACTGTTACGAGACATAATAAGGACAGCGTTGCGAGTCCAATAACAGTTTAAAACTTACCCCCGGGACAATGAATGATACCTACATGAAGTGGCTGCAGTCTTTGACACCATACAGAGACTCGGTATATCCAGTGCTGTCCCGTCGGTAACAAAAGTGTCTACGTGTGCACAGATCTACAGCTTGACCGCCAATAACCCAACCAGTGAAGGCCAAGTTTGTCCCAAGGAAAGTTAAACTGTCATTTGACCCGCAACGAAAGTAATCAGAAGAACACAGGAAGAATTAGAAGTTATCGTTAAACTAAACTATTGACCAAAATATCTTTTCCAAATCTTTTTCCAGAGAACGGCAGCCCCGTACCCAAACGACGCCTGGAGAATCTCGACGACCTCTTCCCATACATCGGCCAGTTCGGCTGGTACCAACGAGCTCTGTTCCTACTGATGATACCCTATGCCTTCTTCTTCGCGTTTGTGTACTTCGCGCAGATCTTCATGACCGTGGTGCCTGAACAGCACTGGTGCTTTGTGGAGGAGCTGGCCAATTTGACGGTGGAGGAACGGTGAGCCATTCGATTCCTGACCTTTAAAAGGTTTAGATACCTGTTAACGATACGTTTTGATGAATGGTACAAAGAGACAGATTTGGTGGTAAAATACGTAAGAAATCAAAATACTTCAGAATTGAAGGTATACGAGTAGCAGCTGGAGCAGAATAACTAGAAAAAGACCGTTTTAAATACACCCAAAAGATGGCGCTGGATGCAGGCTGCTATCAGCCGGCCAATCTGGAAATCATTGGGGGATGCTTATGTTCAGCAGTGGACGTCCTGTGGCTGAAATGATTATGATGATGAATCAAAAGATTGTCCACTGGACCGGGACACAAGACTGATCTCAGTGGAAATCCTTGGGGGACCAAGGATTTTCACTGAGATCAGTCTTGTATTGCTCGCATCCAGACATCCACAACTCTCACCAAAATTGTCGGTCCATCTACGTTACATCTTCCGTGATAACTCGAGTACCTCTCTGTCTCAATAGCCATCAGTTCTTTGAGCCTAATACGTTTAGTGATTCTGTGTGCTCTAAGGCTGGGTTGCATCATCTTACTTTACTTTACATCAAACATCAAAAATAATGTCAAACTCCATACAAAAAACACATCTAGTTACGGTAAAAGGCTGCTGGTGCAACTCAGCCTTAAGTATCATTAAATTAAAATATCATTTAATGATATATGTAAGTAGGTAATTGTTTGTTTGTTTTTATTTTCGTTTTAGACGACACCTCTCCATACCCCTGTCTGCCAGCGGCTACGACAAATGCATCGTATACGACGTTGACTGGACAAAACTATTACAAGATGGCATCCGCGAGCCCAACGCAAAATGGCCGACGAGGAAGTGTGAGGAGAAATGGGAGTTCAACTTCACTGATGTGCCTTATGAGACTATTGCTTCACAGGTAATTTTAAATTAAAACAAGAAATAGTTCTCATGGACAAACACCTGTTTACACAAACGATGCTTGCTTAAGTGACCCAGCAAATCAAACGCACAGCGTTGATTAGAGCTCTGTGATTGGTTCGTGTGTGACCCTGTGCGTTCACGCGCACTGTGAAACCTGTGTGTGTATACGGGCGTAAGAGCCAGTGGACGCCAGACTTTACGTTATTTTATAAAAGCTGAAAGTTCGTCAGCGCATGCTCTCAATATAAGTAAGAACGTTGGACTAGGTCATCGTGGATTTGGCAGCTACACTAAAATGCTTGTTTGGCAAGGGGATGGATTGGTCAAAAACAAAACTGGATTCCGTAGGAAAGGGCCCTAAGCGTTACATTACATGAAAATGTTTTTGGTATTTTGATTTTTTTTAATGCATAAGGAGGCAGGTAGGTATTTGACCTCAATCGCACCTGGTGTTAAGAGAGATACTGTCTAGGATGATACATAATTATCTGCCTTGTCAGTGCCTATTCACTCTCGAAAAGGCCCGGATTATCCTGTAATAATATATCATCAAATAACTAAAGCCTATTTTCCTTTTCAGCTTGGCTGGGTTTGTGAAAGAGACAACTACGCGACCACAGCTCAGGCCGTCTTTTTCTGCGGCGCCATTGTGGGCGGACTCATCTTTGGATGGATCGCCGACAAATATGGACGAGTTCCAGCTCTGCTCGGTAAATAATTTCATTCTTACAGTCCAGTCGAGGATATACAGTTTGACCGCCAATAACCCAACCAGTAAAGGTCAAGTTTGTCTCATCATCATCATTATCATTTCAGTCACAGGACGTCCACTGCTGAACATAGGCCTCCTCCAATGATTTCCATATCGCCCGATTGGTAGCGGCCTGCATCCAGCACCTTCCTGTTACCTTATGAGGTAGACCACCTTGAACGTCCTACGCTGCGTTTCCCTCATAGATAGTTTCTTCATAGATCTTTGATAAAGGATTCAAATTAACTCTAAAGGTCATAGCAGACTTATCAACTCGGAAAGGGATCAACACCGTATCACTTTTCGCGCTGTCAACCGCGAGGCGAGGCGTTTACGTTACGGTGCGGAAAAGTGTGCGTTGCAGTATGGAGTTTCATACAAAAAATACTGCCTCGAGTTGATACGGTTACCATCCCTTTTCGGGTTGAAAGTGCTAACATCATTTAAACTTTTTCCTCAGGCACAAACATGGCGGGTTTTCTAGCTGGAGTTGGAACTGCCTTCTCCAATAGCTTCTGGTCATTCTGTCTCTGCCGGTTCCTGGTGGGATTGGCCTATGACAACTGCTTCGTCATCATGTACATCATTGGTAAGTAGGTGTAGTAGCTAGCTACTTTAATAACTGCAATAAAGCTAGGTTTCTCGTAGAGAACAATGTGTATAGTCGAATCTAATTTAAAAATTTTCGAGAAATGTAAAGTAAGTAGAGTTAGTGAAAAACTAATAAAATAAAATAAAACAATGTTAGCTGTCAATTATTTATTTACTTTGTTTTATTAAGCGACTTCAAAAATGGAGGAGGTTTTGTTTTTCAGCTAAGAACTCCGTCATTTTTACATCGCTTAGAATTTTGAAATTGTCGAATGGAGATATTTGTACCCTGATTCCAGATTAACCTATAAAAATCTTATCAATATCGGTTCACTAGCCTATTAAAATTAAAACCAACTTCAATGTAACTTTATGTATGTACACAAATAAAAGGTACAATGACTGTATGGCCGTCTCACTTTTAGAAAGTTGAAGTATAATTCATGGCCTATCTAAACAATCCTCTTCTTTCCAGTGCTAGAATACGTGGGCCCCAAATGGCGAACGTTCGTCGCGAACATGTCCATCGCCGTATACTTCACGTTCGCCGCATGTCTTCTACCCTGGATAGCCTTAGGCGTGGCTGATTGGAAGGTCTACACATTGATCACCAGCGTGCCTCTAGCCTTGTCAATCCTGACGCCTTGGGTAGTTCCAGAAAGTGCTAGGTGAGTTCCCACCTCTCGTTCCCACCGCTGCAACTCCTGTGTAGCCAGGATCTACAGCTTGACCGCCAATAACCTAACCAGTGAAGGTCAAGTTCGTCCCGGGGGTTTAAACTGTCATTGGACCCGCAACGAAATTAATCAGAAGAACATAGGAGGAGTTCGAAATTAAGGATCGACTTCCTTCCAGTGCAAAGGCTACTAGTGATTTGCATTCTTTTTTTGCTTTCGCATTTAAAGTTAACCTTTTTTTTTACAGATGGCTGATTTCACAAGGCCGCATTGATGAAGCAATGAAGATTCTGTCCAAGTTTGAGAGGATCAATGGGAATAAGATACCGGATGACGTCGCTAAGGAATTCAGGGTGAGCATCCTTATTTCACCATTATTTTGAGACTCCAATTATTTAAAACTGAATTTCATAACTTGAAACAATCTACTACCTCAGATAGACCCACGTCCTTTTGTTTGAAGAGAGACCACTCTGACCAAAGCATTGGGTTGTTGAAATTTTGAAGTCTGGTGATGCCAAACTTAATAGTGACAGTATCCAGGGCACATGGTTCGTAGAACTGATGGCCGTTTTGGCCGAAAGTTATCGAGACCCAGAATGACTGTAGGCAGGCCACCCATACAGTGGACCGACGACCTGGTAAAGGCCACCGGCAGGACTGATCACTGTGGAAATCCTTGAGGGATGCCTTAGACTTGAACGTCTTTGTCGCGTCAGCCCATAACTCTGCTTCAAGAGTGGCGTTGTCAGTAGCATTTATTAAATCTTCCTGCGTGCAGTTGTTGTACCATAAAGTATGTTCTGTCCATTGAAGTAATATTACCGTACACAGTACATTAAATAAATAAATAAATCATTTATTGCTTTACATCATATTTATTTTTTTCATCCTCAACGAGGAAGCTTTTGGCCTGTATCTCACCTGATGGTAAGTGATGATCAGGCCGAAGGTGGAAGCGAGCTTCATCCGGAATCCTCAACCACGGATGAACTGGCTATCTTACCTCTAACTGCCGGAACACAACAATTCTATTAACATTGTTGTTATGG
This sequence comes from Ostrinia furnacalis, assembly GCF_004193835.3. NCBI lineage: Eukaryota > Metazoa > Arthropoda > Insecta > Lepidoptera > Crambidae > Ostrinia > Ostrinia furnacalis. The sequence continues at coordinate 45,840 of NW_021130850.1, forward strand.
CGACAGACTTAGATACGAGTATCTCAATGGTTCTATCTATATTTCTATCTATCTTTGTACCAGGACACAGCAACAGAACTGGCAAGGCTCGACCAGGAAACGAAGAACTACTCCATCGCTGACCTCTTCAAGACGCCACGCCTCCGTCGTCACAGCATCCTCCTGCTGTTCATCTGGGCTTCCATTGCTATGGTCTTCGACGGCCACGTCAGGAACGTAGGGTCTTTGGGACTTGACATGTTTTTGACGTTTACCGTGGCTACATTCACAGAGTTCCCTGCTGATCTGCTGCTGGTACTGTTGCTGGACAGGTGAGCTGATGTTTTTTTTCTGCCACTTCTTCTCAGAATTAGCCCATAAGATGTCCCGGTCATAAGGCAAGCTATATTGGAACGAGTATAAGCGCCCTGAAAAGGGCAGGACTCGTTGGCTAAGTCGATTGCCTGAGACACAATTTAAATAAAGATTTATTAACTGTAATTTAATTATGGAAAAAACACTATCGTCATAATTATTGTCGAACTCGGTTAAAATGTAACCTGGTTACCTGGGCCATAATAAAGAATTGATTGACACCATATTCATCAAAATTTGATGAATAGTTCAGGCGCTTTTGAGGAACATACATACTCGTAGGTAATTACAAATGCATAGAATACTAAAATCATAACCCTTGACCGTAGTCGGGTAAAAATTAGTTTTTAATAGTTCCCAATTTATAAACTTTTATATTTCAGAGTTGGAAGACGATGGCTTGCGTTCGGGTCCATGACAGTTAGTGGGATCTTCAGTTTCTTGGCTACGACTGTGCCGATAGGTAAGAAAAACAATCGTCATAATCATCAGGTCATATAGTCTCCACTTCAGGAGCACGACCGTCTCTAAGTAATTGACCAGAGACTAATGGAGTAGGCCTACACCCTGCATATTAAGGACGTAGCACATTTATCAATCTGGAAAGGGATCGTAACGGTATCAACTCGAAGCGGTCAGTATTCTTTGTATGAAACTCCATACTGCAACTTATCCGCACCGTAACGTAAACGCCTCGCCTCGCGGTTGACAGCGCGTGAAAAGTGATGACAGCTCGCGAAAGGCGATACGGTGTTGATCCCTTCCCCAGTTGATAAGTCTGCTATGACCTTTAGAGCGCTTTCACATTAGGGCGTTAGTAGCGCGACTGCAGCGGCGTTTTTATATTGTGAAGGCAGGCATCCGCTCTCACATAGTATGAAATTTTCGGCAGCGCGTCTGTCGCGCGTTTGTCGCGCTGCTAAATCGCCTAAATGTGAAAACGCTCACTATCTTTTATGATATCCATGATTGCGAATGAAAATGCGGGCCCCATAGCTTGTTTTGAATCTCCATCTCCCGAATGCTAGAAGTCAGAACAACCAATGAAACAGAGTCTACTGGACAAAGGGCTCTCTTAAGGATTTTCACAACGACCGATCCTTCCCTGCCCGCATCCAGGTGCTTCTCACCACTCAGTAAATGAGCCAAAAGCATGCTACTAAAACTTTGAACTTGTTTGAAAACACTCTTGTGGCGGAGTTTTGACACTGTGTATGTTTGTTGTCGACACGAGAAGAAGAAGAAACTTTGAACTTCTCCTATTTTCTACTGAACAATTTCGTTGACAGTTTAACTTTCCCCGGTGCAAACTTTATCTTCACTAGTTGGGTTTCTATTGGCAGTCAAGCTGTAGATCCTGGCTACCCACGAGTTGCAGCAGTGGGAACGAGAAGTAGGAATAGTAGTAGTCTCGTAGCATATTAAAATTTATTTTATTTTCTTCCAGGCATTCCCTCAGCCTCGCTAGCTATTGTAGGACGATTTGCCGTCAATATCTCATACAACATCGGCATGCAGTACGCAGCAGAGATTTTACCAACAGTGGTACGCGCCCAAGGATTGGCTCTTATCCATATAATTGGATATGTCGCTACTATACTCGTCCCGTATATTGTGTACTTGGTAAGTGTTTCTCTTTAATTGATTTATTTATTACTACGTAATCATTCGCAAATAAGGTCTCCGAGTCAATCATGATATGGCATTCACTTTGCTTCAATTGAGTACATTTCACTTCACTTCCCTTCTCTTCACTGTGCTTCACTTCACTTCGCTTCGCTTCACTTTGCTTCACTTCACTTCGCTTCTCTTTTCTTCACTGCGCTTCACTTCACTTTACTGTACTTCGCTTCACATCAGTTCAATACTCTTTAGACTTTATTATTTCATTTGATTTTGCAAGTTATGTCTTGATTTTTATCAATAAACATCAATGCATTCAATTTACTTCAGTTAATTTCACTTCACTCTGCTTGGGTAGATTTGGGCAAATAAAATGCAAAATTCTTAAAGTTTTTTCTATCTTCCAGGCAAAAATAGCTGTAGAAATTCCTCTACTGATCCTGGGTGCTCTCGGAGTGTTCGGCGGTTGTCTATGCATGTTCCTCCCCGAGTCTATGGGCAAGAGGATGCCAACTACAATCCAAGATGGCGAGGACTTCGGCAAAGGGCAGAGATTCTGGGACATACCTTGCTGCTCTAGGTAAATATTCATGAGAAATAGCCCAAATAAGAAGTAGCTATAATGAGAAGTAATCCAATAGCGAGTCGGTTGCCTTAATGAGAATTAGCCCTAATACGCCTAAAGGATATTATTATGTCAGCCATAGGGCGTCCACTGCTGAACATGGGCCTCCCCCAATGATTACCATAATGACCGGTTGGTAGCGGCCTGCATCCAGCGCCTTCCTGCTACCTTTATGAGGTCGTCGGTAGTAAGGTCTCATGGGATTCAAACCCATACCTCTGTCAAACTCTAACCACTAGACCAAATATACGTTGCATTATCTAAAGGTCACTGATTGACTGACTCACTCATCACGAAATCTCAGAAACTACAAGTGTTAGGAGTCTAAAATTTTGCATGGGGGTTCCTTTTAGAACGTAGGTGCTTACTAAGACGGGATTTTGCAAAATTCCACTCCTAAGGGGGTAAAACGGGTTCGCGTACGATAATTATAGTAACATATTGTTTTGTTACAGAACTGTGGAGGACGTCGAAAAATGAACAAACTGGAGAAAAAATCTCAAAGAGAATGTATTTACTTAATAATGAAAATAAATTGGTTATTATTACTACAGTAGTTTTTCTTGTAAGTTAACTTTCAGACAATGTTCCTAAATAACTCAATAAAACTCATTTATTTTTGCAAGTAGGCTTTTAAAAAGCACTTTCACACGTCCCACTATTAAAGCTACTACTGCTTCGGGACAATAAATGGGCCAGTGCTGAGAAGAAGCAGCGCAAGAAACTCAGTCACTATTATACCTACCTATTGACCTAATACAAATACAATTCTTCAGCCGTGAAACCGGAGCGTAGCGCTAGTGTTAATGTAGGTAGGTATGAATGAAATTTTATCAATTGAGTTACTAGGCCAGTGTGCAAAACCATCTAAAGAAAAAACCTCAAAAAAGGAGGATCTATCTGTCGGTACTGAACAATAGAAAATGCAGTTAATCTTGTATAAAAATAAAAGTTCACGCTGTTTACAGTTTGACTCACAGCGGACGACCAACGTAAACATTAGTGATGGGAGCTACAGTTATCGATACAGCACATATAGATCGTTTCATCCACGAAGACGCGCCTCACCATTCTTCCGCTAATGTTTGAGTGTTATCGGTACACGCTAAATCATCCATGAGTGCACACGCACACTACAATAATGACGCTCGGATTGCTCGGATCAAACTCCCCGCACCCCGCGCGACCGAGACCAAACATTGGTGGGACGCGTCCGAGTGGATGAAACGATCTATGACAGCGCATCAAATATTTACACTCGAAGTCTTTTTCTAAGGACTCGTTCCCATGGCAATTCAGTTTTCCGGAATCCAGTAATGCAGGATCCCACAAAACTAGACTGTCGTAAAAACACATTACGGCTGAGTTGCACCATCTCGCTGTAACTTTCACAACCGTCAGAAATCTACGGTTAAAATTAGGTGGTGCAAGTCAGCCTTGGTGTTTGAAATTCGAATTACAAATTCGAAAGGATCGGTATTTTGCGGGACACTGCAAACAGGATGTTCGTGAGGGATTCTTCTACAAGAATTTTCTTTCAAACTTAGGTTTAACATCATTCTGGGAATCACGAAAACTTGCAATTATATCTTGTTAAACATTACTCTGGAGTACACATACCAAAATTATTTTTACTGCACAAATTACTAATAGTCCCGTGTTAAGCTAAATAAGCTTGTGTTACGAGTGGGCTCACCACAATAGCGGCGGTGGGATTCGAACCCGCGTTCCTCGAATCTTGAGTTGACCAATCCGACCACTTCACCGTTGGGCTATAGTGGCTATCGGTATCATAAATGAAAACATCGATATCGACATTTCTCACAACTAACATCACCACGCCAGCTTACAAACAAACCAAAAGCATTTTCGGATAACATTTCAAATACATCCTAAATTCCTGCACTCTCGATTCAGTCGCGGCATCAATGTGACGCTATAGTGATGTCCTTAACAATATTACTATCGATATTCCTAAATTTTAATTTAATTTATGCAACTTATCTAAATGCAGAGTCAAACTTTCTCAGGCCACAGTTGGAAAGAAATAATATTATTAATAAGGGTGTATGGGTGAGGGATCCTAAAGATAGGTTGTTTGAGAAATCCAATGCAGGGGAGTTCATTTTTAGGGCAAATTCCTTGGATGTGGACAGCTTACTGCAGAACAATTTTGATGCGTTCGGTGACAATGGCATGCAGGACTCTCCGGGGATTTCGAGTTACGTTGAAAGGACGAAGCGGTCTGCGAACAGTAAGTGATACTTCAATGGATTGTTTAATTATATTTATAACCGCCTCTGTGGTCTAGTGGTAAGACCACCTGCTTCAGACGCAGAGGTCCCGGGTTCGATTCCCAGTAAGGGCAGATTTTAAAGTTCGGTTTGTTTGGTGGTAGGGCTTATTCTAAGTCCGCCTGGCTAGCTACCACCATCTTACCTAAGTCTGTCGTCATAACAACAATGTTAACAGCATTGTTGTGTTCCGGCAGTTAGAGGTAATATAGCCAGTTCCTCCGTGGTTGAGGATTCCGGGTGAAGCTCGCTTCCACCTTCGGCCTGATCATCACTTACCATCACGTGAGATACAGGCCAAGAGATACCTTGTTGCGAATTAAAAAAAAATGTTTTTACTATTGTGTAGTTGACTACAGAAGACCCCGAAGATACCACAACAAGTATCGTTCTGAAAGTGTCTTTCTCACAATTAAAATTTAAGTAGGTACTATCGGCAACAGTATTAACATTGCCGGTCATGTCGTCTCGTTCTATCGCAAAGAATTGATGAGAGCGAGAGCAAAAACGGAAATGGATAGTTAACACTGTGGCCGTGTGTACATACTTAAGGTACATACTCGTATCCATTTCGTTTTCAATAACCTAGCTGTCCAACTAGTACTTTGGAAATAGTACCTATCAATCATGTTAGTAGACGAACCAAGTAACTGTGAGATAGTATCTTGATAGAATATTCATAAAGGTTAACATTTGGGGCCCACTGAAAACCAGCGTCGTGGCCTTCCCCACCGTGGGCCACGGCATATGCTGAGTGGAGTCGCATTGCGATGGGCATCGCTGTTGCGACAGGATAGCACTGCTCAGTCACTTTTTATTTCCTTGTAATATTTATGTGCTGTTTCTGTCTTTTTTTCTGTATACGTTCTCTGTCATGTATAAGTGATGTTCATCGTAATAAATGTTTCTTTCTTACTTCTTTCATTTTTGTGGGAGATATTAAATCCTGACACCATTAGCCCTAGGATCCGCGCCGCGATAAACTTTTAATCATTACGAAAAATACATATGATACGCCCATACATTTACCGTCTAAAATCGTCGATGAGAGTTTATCACGACGCACGTATCCTTTTTCGGCAGGGCAGGGTTGTACTCTCAGCTGTTCTATCCTACACTAAAAGAGAAGGTGAAGCAGCTGGAAAAGACTAGTCTATTTCTCTCGATTTCCCCATGACTAACACTTTTACATCCTCAGATGAAAGAAAAAGAATTCTACGTGAAAGTATGAAAGAATGCAAAGGCGATAAGGACTGCGTTCTTCATAATATAGACGATAAATTCGTGAAATCTAAACTTATATCAAAACTTAAACCAACATCCGTCTTTAATGATTATCCTTACGAAGTTGCTATTCTATTAGAAGATAATAAACTAGATGACAACAGTAGCAACAATATAAAGAGAGTTAAAGAGAGCACAGATGACAATTCAGTCATTCCTTTATATACGAATAAAGAATCACCTCAAGTGAACATAGAATCACTCGTCAAAACTGAATCTAAGGTCGAAACAGCTATCAATAATACCATAACACCTAAGCGTAGCATGAAAAACGAATACGAGAGCGAAGTGATAAAAAAAATCGAAATCAACGAAGAAATTGACAGTGACAATAGCACTAAAGTTGACCGTAACATATTTGACAAAGAAGAACGAGTATGGCATCAAAATATGCCGATGTCTGACGCAAATGCCTACAAAATTTTGCCTAAATATCCGAGCTCGAAGAATAAGCCAATAAATGAAAGAGGACTTATCAAAGTACTCTCAATGCTTACAAAAACGTTCAAAAAGATAATGAGACAGCACAGCGACATCAAGAAAATACACAGCAAACTGCACTTAATAAACGATGAAGTTAAAAGAAATATTGCTGATATGAACAAAAAATTCAAAGATATCGAAGAGAAATACTCTCACATTGTAACTTTAAGCGACAAGATGAAAATTTTCGAAACTAGCATGAATTTAAAGGAAGAATACTTTAAAGTTAAGGACACTGAGATGTCCAAAAATTTGCTAGAATTTGAGAACCAACAAAAGAAGTTTTTGACGCAGCAACGACAATTTTATAACATACAGAAATTGATGCTGGCACAGAACGAAAAGATTAACATGAAGCAAAATCTAATAGCCAAGACTCAGAGCGAGATTTCACATAGACAGAACAATTTTGCTCGGATTCTTAAAAAAGCAAAACAAATCTACATAGACAATAAACAGACATCCAAGATTTCAACCACAACCAAACCAAACGTCATTAATGATACTGATGAACCTGCTAGAATAACTCATACAACAACACAGGCCCCAATAGCTACAGAATCAATTAAAATCAACCTTTTTTCTATACCTTCTCTAAACAAATTAGTCAATCAAGATACTTTGCTGCTAAAAGATAAAGATGAGCAGCCAGTTGATGATTTAGTTTACAAATACTACTTTAACAACACTTTTATAGATAACCTCATGAAGAGCAAAGTTCTATCAACTTTTATGACTACAGCTGAGAACGCGGAGATTGCAAGAAACGCCAAAAACAAAAGGAATAAAGACGAATTAGAAACTACGATCTTATTACCGATAAATAAGATTGAAAATGGAGGTGCATTAAACAGAGAGAGAAGGTGGATTCACCATATGTCTAAAGCGAAACTGAAAAAGATATCTAGAGGCAAATCTAGTATTACCAATTCAGATATAAAAGATGAGAAACCACTAAAAACTAGAGCAGAACGTAATGCCTCTAACAATGGTATTAAAACAACAAAGCTATTCGCAAAGGACAAAGCAAATCCGTACCAAATAATGGCCAAAAACTTTTGTACGGAAATCGGTCAGAATAAAAATGTCCAGATGCTGAGCTGGTGTATAGAGAAAGCGTTAAGACGATTGCAGTATATGGGTAAGTTATTAAATAGAATATTATCATCGTCTTATTGCAAGAACTCATTGATTAGAAACTTATAGACATCGGTTAGCAAACTTTATCAATCATGAACATAATTATCGACTATGGACTACTTCAGACTTATACCATAGGCATAGGAAATAACGTTTTTTGTAAAGGTAGAAGATAGTGAAATTTTGGTCCATCTGTACCAGGTGAATTCATTGTTAAAACTGAGTTCTTACAAAAAGCCGACGAAATCTAAATAATGCACAATATTATAAAGGTGATGAAACTATTAATAATAAAACTAGTACGTTTAAATTTAATAGATTAAGCACTTAATTATAACTTTGCATCTACTTATTGAAGTCTGATTTTTTTTATTGCCATTTATTTTTAAATAAGTTGACCTCCAACTTTATCCGAAAATACGAAGTTTAATAATACTAAACACATATTCCACTTTATAGATTTCCCAGCACCGGCCCCACCGCCAGAGAATACCAAAGTAACAACCCAACAAGTAACCACCGCTGCAACTACTAAGATCTTACCACTCCCTAAAAGTTCTAAAGGTATGTATAAAAATATTACGTATGAGACGTGTAAAATGCCTTGAAAAGGACAAGAGGTATTAAAGAAGTAGAATTTGACTTAACTTAATTATTTCTCTATTTAACTATAGCCTCATGTGGTTTGCACATTATTATAAATGCAGTTCGTTCGTTTCAACCGAATGACGTCCACTACTCCGAAGGATCCAAGGCCTCCCCGAAGGATTTCCACAAAGACTGGTCTTGCGCCGCATCCATTCCCTGGTCAAATCAGAAATGAGGAGATCCGCAGGAGAATTAAAGTGATTGACATAGCCCGCAAAATCGCTAAAATCAACGGACACATAGCTCGCAGAGCTGATGGCCACTGGGGCAGAAAAGTTCTCGAGTGGCCTTGGGGGAGGCCTTTGTCCAGCTGTGGACGTCATTTGGCTGAAACGAACGAATGAACCTACTTGATGACTATCCTTTTGCCTCTAGTAAATTAGAGAGTCGTGGTCCTGCAGTGGAGACTAAATGACCTGATGATGTTGCCGCTTCTATTCAAATATTTTCTTTGTTTAAATTAAATCATTCATTCGGAATATGATATTTTTAGCTTTTTACAAGAAATGTTCTTCTCTCAGGATCATCAGCAGTCCCACGTGTCTTTACATCGACTCCTTCATTGCCAACATCAGTTACTACTTCAAAACCACTAGCAAATAGTAACTTGATATATTTTCCAGGTAAATTAATATTTAATGTATGTAAACTGTTTTTAGCTTTGCGCAAAATCTCTTCAATTTAATTAAAACCTATGATAAATTCTTCAAAAATATGTTTGGTCAGGTGATTTTGTTTAGCCCTTTAAGTACTTATCAGCGAAACGAAATACAATAATTGAAATCAATCGTTACCGCGGTCTCATGCGATCACTTAGGCCTAGAACAGACGGTGAAACGCAACTGCAACGAAACTGCAACTTTCTGATGATTCTGATGAATGAAACTGAAACTGAAAGTTTCAAACTGGTCGCGTCATGTGTGGTCTCTCAACGGACGCTATGGCAGAAACTTAGATGCAACTCAAAAGTAACTAGCAGTTGCAGTTTCGTTGCAGTTGCGTTTCACCGTCTGTTCTGGGCCTTAGAGTCCCACGAGATATCTGATAATTCAAATGTTTGTATTGTTCAGATAATGAAGAATTGGAGTCAAACTTGAAACAATACGGTAAGATCTAATAATAACACACTTTATTGGTCTAATCTAAATATTGAATTGCAACAACAAAAGCTTCAAGTTATAACAGGTAATCTAGTTTCGAATTTCATTCTGTACGACTTCATGTGCTTTGTATTCTTTCAGATCTTAAACCTGACACTGAGGGCAACGTATACTATGATGGAAGCTTACATTCAAGCGATATTGGTAAGTAACAATAAGGAGAAAAAATAGAAAAGAAAATAGTAACTTAGTATGAAAGAAACAGCGTAGGACCCACAAGGACAGACGACCTTATAAAGGTAACAGGAAGGCGCTGAATGCAGGCCGCTATCAACCGGGTGATGTGGAAATCATTGGGGGTGACCTATGTTCAGCAGTGGACGTCCTGTAGCTGTATGATGATGACAGAAAGCACGAAAAAAAGAAAATTAGTCATATTGAAATAGAAAAGAGATTCCAAAAAAGTCAATGGGCTATAAATGAATCTAAAAATTCAAATTAATTATTGCATATCAGGGTTGAAAAACATAGATAGTTAGGCACATGTGAGTGGAATATGTATGTTTTCTAACTAATATTTGTGTGTTTATTTCTAGTTGGACTTGGGATGCCAGATAGCGAAGGCTTGTCAGACATCATGCCGGGCTTTGAGAGCAATTCCAGAATAGATGTAGACCCTTACGTCTTCGATCTTCAGGCCAGGAGACGGGAAACTGTTAGAAGGTACTTAATTATATTCTTCTAGAACATCATCATTTCAGCCACAGGACGTCCACTGCTGAACATAGGCCTCCCCCAATGATTTCCATAGTGACCGGTTGGTAGCGGCCTGCATCCAGCGCCTTCCTGCTACCTTATGATGTCGTCGGTCCACCTTGTGGGTGAGCGTCTACTATGTGCCCTGCCATTTCCACTTCAGCTTGCTAATCCGTCGTGTCATTCCTCTAGAACTTGATTTTTATTTTATTTTTAATTTAGTCTCCACTGCAGGAGCCTGACTCTCTTTAATTTACCAGAGGCAAATGGAGGATTTGGTCAAACTCCCCACGGTGGCCAGACGGGTTGGGGAGGCCTGATGTTCGCTTATTTTGTTGTTTCTGAACTGTTTTCCTAAAAATATTATTTTTCTTTTTCAGAATAAACGAAAACATAATGAAGAAAGTAATGTATGGATAAAATACGTTAATGAATTAGACTTAAATGTATGGTAAAGGCTCTCACACATTTGGTTGAAACGGAAACGGAAGCGCATGACATTGCATCAGTACCTATTGGAAACATAGTATTAAACCTCAGATCATTCTATGATCTGAGTATTAAATAAACGTGTACTGTAGGATCACTAATAAAAATAAATAAATAGGTCGCATTTCAAATAAAAATTATTTATTGCTAAAGTTACGGTTGCTGAAAAGTGGAGGTTTTTTTATCTGATTTGAATTTAGTTAAGTAGTAACAAGTACCTAAAGTGCATAACATGCAGTCAGCGTCAAATAGTCAAATGGTCAAAAAGATGACAACACAACCTTATTCCAATGAGGGCTATCGTTTTTATACTTAACAGTTGGCACCCCTGGCGATTGACAGGACCTTACTCTACAGAGGCGCCATCTTGACGAGTGGAAATGCGATAGTCCTCCTACCACTTAGCGCTCACCAGTTTGCGCCACTGTCTTCGCTACTAGCAAGTGACAGGACCTTACCGCCAACTGGTGAGCGCTAAAACGATAGCCCTCATTGTAACAAAGACGTGTTGCGAACTTTTGGCTACTTTGGGTGTCACTATTTGTCGATGTTTTATCTGGTTTTACTGAACAATGACAGTCAGTGGCAGATATTTTGTAAAAATAATTTTGTGTTTCTCCAAGAATTATTAACTTGAGTGTGTGAGATCCTTTATGTTGAACAAAATGCAATTTTTATGTACTAAATTGGATAATAAATATTAAAGCAAATATTGTAAACCAACCGATTATTTATTACATTTTTCCCTTTTAACTTAAGATTATTTTAAATTCTGAGACGACTACAACGATATCAATGGACTAGCAATTCGAGGGTCGCTAGTTCGATTTCCGCCAAGGTCTGAGGTGGAATTGTGTAAAGCAATCGTTATCATTTGACAGTTCATAACGTACGATTATTCTGTCAAACGCTTTGTTATCTGACTTTATCGTACGTTATGAACTGTCAAATGATTACGATTGCTTTACACAATTCCACCTGTCTGAACTGGTGGTAAAGCCACTCTTAACACAAAAATTTAGCTTAGCTGGACGATAAACCTTGGCTTATTTAGGTTCGATTCCTGTAGCAAGGAAATTAATTAGTTATTATATTATCCATACCAATTTTCATCCAAAATGAAAACTACTAAGGCTGCATGAGTTGCACCATCTTACTTTAACTTTGACAAACGTCAAAAATCTGACAAACTCCATACAAATAGCACCGGTTATTGTTATGGCTACGGTTAAATAAAATAAGGTGGTGCAACTCAGCCTTTAATAAGGTAGGGTAAAAAGATTATGAGACATGTAGATGCTCCTTTAACCGACGAGGTGCGGTCTCACAGACCGCTCCGGTTTTTTAAATTTCTGGATTGCAATGTTCTACTTACTCCCGTGTCCCGAGCGTCTCAGTACCTTCGAGTTTAGTTGCCCAAACGCCATTACAGGTAATGGTTACATCGACGAGGGCAGTTTTAATAAGATAATTCGATTTAAAGTTCAACAGCGGTCTGTGGGACCGCACGTCGCAGACTACGTGACATTTTTGTACCATACTGAAACTGGCGTTTTTGTTTTAGACGACTAATATTTCGTAAAAATGATGGATCCTGGGCCACCACAACCTAGGAAAAGACATTTCCTAATGATATATTGATATTTGAACATAATATTATGTAAAAGATGGTAGTCTGTAAAAAAATACCGCGAAACGGGTGGTAAAGCAAACAGTGACATGTATTCTAAGCTCTGACATGCCAAATCAGCCTGATGTCATTGCACCAGCTGCAAAAAAGACGTGGGTGAATATCCCAAACACGTTTTTTACGCGGCGGAGCTGATAATCGATGGGAGAAATGTAACTAGAGCGATGATTTTTTTTCTGTATATAGTTTATACAGCGTTTTACACGATAGCAAAGTCTTCAGGACAATAGGTAGTTATTTTATGTACTAAAAAATTTTTCAAAGACCCAAAATCTAATAGCGGTGGCGCGTCCTAACTCTATTTCTACTCATAAATTGTGTTATTCCTTCTTTCTCGGGGATTCTAGTAATTTAAAAATAGTATAGCCATAAAATACATTAAATAAGACTTCCAAATGATATGAAAGAAATGTGATATTTCATATTTTAAGTGTTTTTAATAGCCTTTCAAAACTGTCCCACGAAAAAAAGCAATTACAGTGGCTCAATTTCGACACTCTCTTACTTCTCCAAAGAAGCTTTGAGAGACGTAGAGTTCTTCTTCCCTGCATCACTCAACTGTGTCCTCCTGATCGGGCTATAAAGACTTGCGACTTGTGGTATTGTTTTTCCAGCAGACCCGTAAATATTAGTATCAGCGGCACAGGAATACAAAATTTTTCAATTTCGCTGGCAAGTGTATGAGTGAAAGCTACTTACTTAGATGCTAAACGATTCTTTAACATGATTAAAGTTTGGTGTTTTGTTGTATCTGCATACAGAAATTATTGATCAGAATTATAGTTTTCTTTATAATTTGAATTTTGTAACAGTTTTTCAATTCCGGTGGCGCAATTTCGGTGGCTCCGGTGGCGAATCTATTGCCGGAATTGGTCTTATTGGCTCTGGAGCATTGTACCTAGGTCTACTAAGGTCTCAGTCATAACTACAATATCGTCAGTGAATCGAAGTTGTGTGATGTACTCGCCGTATCTTGATACTGAGCTCGGTCTAGCTCAGAAGCTTGAAAACCTCTAAGTGGGAGGTAGTGAAGACTTTAAGAGATTATGGTGTCTCCAACTCTGAACCCTCGCAGCAATCAGATAAGTTTCGAGTTCTGATCTTGGGGGAGGGCTGATATGATGAAGTTTTCATACAAATACTTCAGAAGTTGCATGTATCGACAGTCAATTTGACGCCATTAAAGAGACTGTAGCACAGCCCAGGTCTTGACCGAATCGAAGAAGGTACAAAAAGGCCAATAATAATGACTGATTATAGTCCTCAGTCTTCTGCATAATTTGACGCAGCATTAAATATGTACGTAGTATTACAAACGTCTTTTCGAAAATGAGGTTGTCTGGGAGACTGGATGTTTCAGGAAAAAGCTGCCTCATCTGACTCTGGACCATCGCCAACGTCCATTCCATTCCAGTCTCTAGCACCACCACCATGTCTTATTTTTTGGTTTATCGACCATTAAACATGGTGGTATTTAAGAGAACTTTAGTACTAGCATTCCATCTGATTTCATAAGCTCAGTTGTGATTTCATTATCTTCTGGTACATCGTTCGTTCGTTTCAGCCAAATGACGTCCACTGCTGGACAAAGGCCTCCCCCAAGGTTTTCCACAATGAACGGTCCTGCGCTGCCCGCATCCAGGCTCTTCCCGCGACCTTTACCAGATCGTCGGTCCACCTAGTAGGAGGCCTGCCCACGCTACGTTTTCCAGCCCGTGGTCGCCACTCTTCTGGTACATACCTTGTTGTTTTTAATAGGGCATTCTAATCTCACTCAAGCTAAAGTCTAGGATATCTTCGCTAAAGTGTCGGAATAGTCTCGATTTTCAGCCTAATTACTAGTAGTGCTTCTTAATCTCTCCTAGCAGCTTAGGCATTTACCAAAATGGTTATGATATCCTCGTTATTCATGTTGGTATATTCAATTTGGTCCTCGCAAATACATACTTTCGATTTATTACAAAAAAATCGTCTCTATAATACACTTTGTATCNTACATTTTAGTCCATCTAAATTGAAAACGAAATTATCTTACAGGTGTTACCTATGCATTCCGAAAATGCTTAACATGCAGTAAAAAAATGACCTGATTTTGACTGATGTTTACCCTATGTCAATTTTTTTTGTGCATGTAATATACGTGTCATTTATTTTTATTTTATTCATTATGTTCACTATATTTAAGAAGGAGTGTAGTTTTTCTTGCTTTGATTAAAATTTACAAGTTATATAAGTATTATTAAGGGTCAAAAAAGTTTTAGCCATATTTAAATAAAAAATATACATTGATTCCTCGCAAATTATACGTATGTTTATTTGTAATACTATAATGTTCTCAAAAAATATAAAACCAATATACTTTTATACAAAAAAATATTACTTTTCGAGTAAACAGTATAGCGGTCCCACAGACCGCACGTCGCAGTCATTGTAATGTTTGTGATGAGAAAATAAATACTATTAAATACTATTTATACTTACCTTGTTAAGGACGCAGTGTAGCCATGACAAAAAATATCTGGAGGACAATGGGAGGGATTGGAGGGAATATACTAAGGATTCCAAAGCAGGCATGTTTGAATCGCTTGAGGAAAATGGTACTCCAGCTCTGTTTTCAGAAAGAGCTGGCAGGCTTTAATAATAATGAGATTTAGTTCCTAAAAACTTGTTCTATTTTAAATCATCGAAATGACCATAATTTGAGTAAGAATTGAAGAAAAGCAGCAAGAGATAAACTCCCATATTCACAAACATTACTATGAGGTCTCACAGTGCGCGTGAACGCACAGGACATATGAACCAGTTCTCTGTTCAATGCTGTGCGTTCGATTTTCTGCTTCACTTAAGCAAGGGTGAAAGAGTTCTAGTGGGGACTATGCTTTGGCAAACGTACCCAGAACGCGCTTTTAGCTCGATAGACGACGACTTCAAGAAGGATGGTTACAAAACTGGATATCACGCTTATGAGGCTTTTCTTTCCTTTCACCAGAAATATTGAAGTCAAAAATGTTTACCGCCTCTGTGCTCTGGTGGTAAACCACTTCAGACCCAGAAACCCCGGGTTCGATTCCCAGTGATGGCAACTGCTTGGTATGGTAAGTGATACTGATAGGGCAAAAATATTGGAGTCAAAAAATTTTACCGCCTCTGTGCTCTGCTAGTAAAACCACCTACTTTAGACCCAGAAGTCCCGGGTTCGATTCCCAGTGATGGCAAAATTTCTGCTTGGTATGGTGGGTGGTATAGTTGTAGTAATTCCACCAAGGTACCACCTTACCTAAGTCTGTCGCCATAAAAGCATTGTTCAGTTCTTTGGTTGTGGATTCTGCATGAAGGTCGCTTTCACCTTCGGCCTGATCATCACTTTCCAACAGGTGAGATACAATCCAAGAGCTTCCAAGTTCCCCACGCTTGGCAGGCGGGTTGGAGGTCGCAGTTTAAAAGATTGATGTTTTTCAGAGAGCGCAGCTGCCCGTTCTCTGTTTGATGTGTAGTCCCTAAGTCGCCTCTTACGACACCCGTGGGAAGAGTAGTGGTTGGTGACAAATGTTCTACTCTGCCGTCACCACACGGCTTACTCAAACTACCCAAACCACCTCCATACCAAATTCCTAGTCCAAGATAGAATCCAAGTCATATACCAACGTGTGACGTCGACATTAATAGGTGAAAAGTACATCCTCCCAACCTTGAAAGAAAAACAAAAGAAAACTAACCACTATCGCAAATCACTGATGAGTTTCTAAAAAACAATTAAAAAGACCGAAGCTATGAAACGCTTGTTTAACAAACACCAGTCTTCTTGGTTAGTTAGTGTGGTTGAGACGATAGATTAGCAAGCATTATTACTTTTAGATCTTTAGTTATAGTTCTTGTCAAGTATTCAGTCAAAGGACACTTTGGTGAGTTTTTAACCATAATTTTGTCTAATTCGCAGCATATAGGTAAAAATAACGATCACGAGAACTCCAATTCTTCAAAACTTCAACTCTACTAAAGTGTATTTTATTTGATTCAGTGACAATTTTACCATAATAATTAATTTAATTCAACAAAAAGTATAATAATATTTTAAATTCGAGGATGCTGGCTGCATTTTCTTACTGAATAGCTGTACTTAGCCCTTTTGCAAAGTTGATTATCTTTGGGCCAGAAAAGTTTTCGAGTGGCGACCACGGACCGGGTTAACTTGCAAACCTCCTCGATGGAAAATGTCGAGGGAATTACCTGGATGCATGCAGCACAGAAAAGGTCGTTGTGGAAGTCCTTAGGGGAAATCGTTTCAGCCAAAGGACGTCCACAGCTGGACAAAGGCCTCCCCTAAGGATGTCTACAATGATCGATCCTGCGCTGCCCACATCCCGGTGCTTTCTATCTTTCTAAAGTGTGTTTTATCTATCTATTTATTCCACAGGTTATCCCAAACCTTCAAAAGACCAGCAAACTATCACATGTCACGATGCGACTACGACACAATCTTCCAGCGGGTGTTCTGCGTCACGCTCGTGGCTATAGCCCTGACGTTCACCGTCATTTTGACGAGCGTGTTCGTTGACATTGACGGTCTACTCTCAGGGAAGAACAAACGTAAGATATTATCTCGCTTTCGCATTCTATCACTGTCGTTCCTTTCCTTAGTAATGACAGTTTTTTAACCAAAGGTCATAGCAGACTTATCAACCCGGAAAGGGATTCAAAATCAAAAATATTTATTCAGTTTAGACCACAAGTGGCACTTATGAACGTCAATAGAAAATAATAAAAAAAGAAAAAGGTAGCCCTTATGGGGCACTTTACATGTCTCCTTATCTTTTGGGCCCTACCAGCGCTTCGAGACAAACATATGGCAAGTGCTGAGAAGAAACGCCGGAACAAACTCAGTCACCACTTATTGCCAGGAATTATCTAACGGTAAGAGGGTACTTCTCATCGCCACGGTTCTCATCGTCACCTTCGTGGCGAATTTTATTTCTAACTTATTTCAACTTTTTGTAAACAAAAATTGTAGCGCTTGATGTGAAGATTGTAGTCTCAGTAAATCAGTCAAATAGCGAGTCTCGTTTGGAAGCTTTAACGTTTTGAATTTTTTGATGCCACGAAAGTGATTCTGTACTTCACAGCAATAATTTTTTCAAACTTTACTACTGTAAATGACTCTTAAGTGTTTATAAAACATATATTTTGTCTTATTTTCATAGATAAATAGCAATAACATAATAAAAATAGGTACCTACCTACTTTAATCTATATATGTATATAAAAATGAAACCCGTTTTCCGTTGTCACGACATAACATGAAAACGGCTTGACCGATTTGGCTGATTTTTTTTTATAGTTTTCTAATACTCTGTACAAGGTTTTTACGGAAAAAAATATAAAGAAAATCTCTACGCTAAGGCGGTACGAAGTTCGCCGGGTCAGCTAGTACAAGATAAAATTTTACCGATTACGTCACCTACTAAGTTACAAGATTCTACGCAATTGGTTTTAAGGATGACACTGGTGGCATTCTGAAATGCTAAAGAAGCAAAAAACGGATTATCAGTACCTCAATAAAAAAAGAACAACAAGAAGAAAAAGTCCTTCAACAAAAATATATTTTTTATTTAGGCCAGAGGGCCTCGTATTTTTGTTGTACAACTTTTAACTCAAACTTCAGATTAAATTTATCTTACAATCAGATACACAGTCACATATACAGACTAACATACAGTCATACAGACAGACAACAAAAATACGAGGCCCTTATTTTTTTATTGATGTACTGAACTCTACTTAGGCACCACGTATAATTTATTAGTTATTAAAATATTATAAAAATATGAACACCAGTCACTATATTTTAAAATAAACCAAAGCAAGAAATCACTTTCGTGGCCTAAAATCACCTTCGTGTATAAAACACCACGAAGGTGATGCCACGAAGGTGACGAAAATTTTAGTTTTTTATGAATTATTCTTAAATTTGAATTTAACGGTTCAAATCGAATACTACACAAATAAGTCTAACATGTTAAGTTTTCAATGGCAAAGTTTCAATTAAATTGTTTAAATTTTAGAGGTAGAAAATATTGTTCAAGCAAGCGACGGCATGTCTATGGATAATCACAAAAATTTACGTATTTTTTTCGCGGAGCGACGATCGACCTATCTCACCTTCCCAATGGTCGAAGCGCGACTGACGTTAACCGAATAGAACGTATATTGCCCGAACAGCTCTTTTCTGTAAAATGAAAATTGATTCTATGTCTGCTGCTGAGCCCCACAGTAAAAGACCATAAGACATAATACTATGAAAATAACTAAAATATACAAGCCTTGCTGTTTCAACATCAGTCAAGTTTCTGATCTTTCTCACCGCAAAGGCAGCTGAACTAAGTCTTCCCGCCAAGGCAGCAATATGGGGGCCCCATTGTAATTTACAGTCTAGGGTAATACCTAGAAAGACAGTAGAGTTTATCAGTTCAATGCGTTCATTATTTACTGTAATATTAGTATTAACTTGTTTGACATTAGGCATAGTGAATTTTAAACATTTGTTTTTTTTTGCGATTGTAACCGTATCAACTCAAGGCGGTTAGTATTCTTTGTTTCGAGTTTGTCTCTATAAGGAATCGCTAGTGAAACTTTTGTGTGAACTAAACTTAAACTTAAATAGGTACCTACTTATGAAACACTAGCTGACGAATTTAATGCCGCCTATTTTCATCAGGAATATTGTAGAATTCTAATGGTGAAAAATTTTACAAATTGGTCATGTAGTTTCGGAGGCTCCTGTACTTTATAACATTACTAGCGGCCGCCTGCTTCGTACGCGTGGATCCCGTTTTGCCCTCTTTGGGGTTGAATTTTGCAAAATCCCGTCTTAGTGAGCACCTACGTTCTAAAAGGAACCCCCATGCAAAATTTGAGACTCCTAGCACTTGCAGTTTCTGAGATTTCGTGATGAGTGAGAATCACCTGTCGCTTATGAAACTTTTCTTCATTTTTCAGAAAAACACTTCAATGTGCCAGTGGTGGAGAGCGATATCCAGGAAGTCCAAATATCGAATCTAAGACCAGATGCATTCTTCAAAGAAGAAAGGAACTACGATGATGAAGATGAGAACTATAGGAGTAAACGATCTTTGGGTTAGTATTTTGCTTATTATCAAGTGGTGCGGAATTTTGAACTTTATGCAGATGGTTTAAGGTATTGAGCTGCATATCCTCTGACTTTCGCGAAGTCTTCTAACACAGACCCACTTTACGCAGTCATTATCATCATCAGGTCACTTAGTCTCCACTGCAGCAGCACGACCCTCTCTAATTTACCAGATACATATTTCCTTCACTCCTGACCCTGGCTAGACGGGTTGAGGAGGCCTGTGTTTGGATTTTTGGCCCTTTACGATATCCACGAGAAGAATGAGATTGGTTCTATTATACCAACTCTGCCAGAATCGACTGACACAGTACAGTCAGCGTCAAATAGTTCGTGACACCCAAAGTGACCAAAAAGTTAACGCAACCTTATTCAATTCCAATTCCTTTCAAAAACCTTCCAATTGTAACAAAGACGTGTTGCGAACGTATATGTTGTCCCGAAGTGGTGGTAGGGCAAGCTATATTTGGGACGTGTATAAGTGCCCTAGAAAGGGCCTATGTACCTACTGAATAAACTATTTGAATTTGAACTTTTTGGCTACTTTGGGTGTCACAAACTATTTGACGCTGACTGTACATGAAACACAATACATAATATTAAGTGTGTTTTCTTCACAGAATCCCCAAACTTCCTATTCCACGTCAAGAACCCTAAAATGAAAAGCATCCTCACAAACCGCTTAGCAACTCTTTTAGAAGAACTAGACGCAGAAGAAACAGTGCCTGAAAGCAGGAATCCCAATGGAGACAATATCAAATCCGTTGACAAGCCAAAGATTTTCGAAGAAGACACAAATAAAGATGGAATTTTCGCTGCAATCAAAAACGGACTTAAAAATGATAGAGATGATAAGAGATCAGAAGATAAGAGATCGGAAGATGATATGCTACATTTAGCTATGCACAATATTCTGCTACAAGGTATCATAGGGCATATGGATTTGAATGACGTGTATAAGAAAGTACACTCTTTGGTCAAGAATTTTAAGGACATCGATGAAGATACGCCTAAAGGTAAGAAGGTTGATGACATTGAGTTATTATTGTACTACGTTTGATGATGGTTAAATTCTGTAGCTGTAGGGTAGTAGGTCTCCTTAATTGATGTTTATTATCTTATACCTAATAGGTTACTAAACCTTTGTTTGTTACCTGTCATCCGCTTCGCAATGGAGGGAAGTCGAACCCTAACTTCGAACTCCTCCATGTTCTTCTGATTGATTTCGATGCGGGTACAATGACAGTTTAACTTTCCCCCGGGACAAATTTGACCTTCACTGGTTGAGTTTTTACTGGCGGTCAAGCTGTAGATCCTGGCTACACAGGAATTGCAGCGGTGGAAACGAGAGGTGGCAGTGGAGTCCGTAATTAAATTCTTCTTGTAGATAAAATAGTTCTTTCTAAATAATTTCTTGTGAACTACGTTTTATAGACGCCATTGTATAATATTTACAGAAAATCGAGTTCAAGACGTCGAAAGAACATCAGAGAAAGAGCCTTCCTTCACCAGAAAAGAATATACGTATCCTAAACTATCAAAAGATAGTAAACGATCTAGCAAAATACTACACAACCCTTCAATAGAAGAGAACAAGTTCTTTGAGGAGTTAGTCAAATGTGACAAACTCCAAAATGATATCACAAACACGAACCAAATCAAAACTATTGAGCCTAAGGACTTTAAACTGCTTACACAAAAAGGTATGTTCACTGAATCACAACTTTCTGGTATTACTATAAGTCTAGCGGTTAAACCAGTCAGTGCCTAAGGTTTGAGAGTGGCACGGGAGCGTGTTTTTGTAACGTCAAACGTCATTGAGACTTTCGATTTGATTCAGATTTATATGCTCTGTCATTATGTCAATGTCACCGCTCCCGTGCCAATCCCATACCTCAGGCACCGAGTGAGTTAAGCGCTAGACCTATAGTCGTTTCATCCAAATGATGCCCACTGCGGAAAAAACACCTCCCCTAAGGATTTCCACACGACCAGTCCTGATCTGCCTGCATCCAGGTGCTTTCCGCGGCCTTCACTAGATCGTCGGTCCACTAAGTGAGAAGCAGGTTATACGTTACACTACATCTTCCTGTAAACATTACAAATGAAGCATAGGATGATGAATAATGTTGTGTTTTAATTTCTTTTCAGCACCCAACTTGTTGATAAAAACAATTATTGATATCACATCAAAAGCTAGGCCAGAAATGAATGCGTAAGTTAAACATTTTTAAAATTTTAATCTACCAAATTACATTGTAATAAATATGTTCAAATATACCATTGATCTATTTTTATTTGTATTGCAGAAATTCAAGGGAGACCATAAAAGGTATAATAAAGCTCATTTACAATGGGAAATCAGTAAAATTCAGTAGACTAGAAGACGATGAAAATCAACGTAAGAAAGAACGTAACGTTAATGAAAGACAAGTTTTACTTGACGAAGCGATTCCCAAAGACATCGATGAGAAAAAGAACGATGATATCAAAGATATTGATCCCCCTGAGCCAGTAAAAACAAAGCCAGAAAGACGAAACTCAAATGCTTATTTGAACAAAATCATTGATGATTATTTCAAGAAATATCCACAGAAAGTTGACGATGATATTGATGATAAATACAATGAGAAAATGGAAACCAAACGGCTTAAGAGACACATCAAAATTAGATACGAAGATGATGACGTAACAACTGTCAGTCCACCGAAAACACGCGATAAAAATGATGATGATGAATTGTTCGTGGAAATTGAAACGCATTTTGATAGCAAAGGCATGAAAGGCGATAAAAAGAAGAAACTAATCAAAAGCATCATCGAAAAAATACAAAAAGCAATCCACTCGGATCTCGATAAGTTTAACGACGGAAAGAAAAAGAAACACAAACGGATACAATTCAAAAAGAGAATACAAAACCCGTTGGAGAAAGATAAGAAGTTGTTTACAAACAAAATCATGCTCCCTTTTGATACAGTGGAACAAAGACATTCTGATCCTATAAGCAAAACTGTGCCATTGCCGAACCCGCTGCCGTATGTAGCGGATAAATCTGGGGAAAATTGGAAAAAGACTTACTTCGGCCCTGGGTTTTTGACTGTATCAAAATCCCTTAATTCTGCAGAAATGGGAGAAGTTGATGTTGACTACAATAAAATTATGGGAGTCAATGGCATTCCGCAGAGACTACAGAAACCTTTGAACACTGATATCAGTGAGGAAATGCTAAATGGCAATACGTACTTCGATATGGGCAATCTGAAATTCTTCATCAAAAACATTGATGGTACTGGACTGTCTATAGGTTTTAATCAGTACACTGACGAGCCACCAGACCCAGAAACCATCAAACTGTTCACTGGAATAGAGCACTTAGTTAAAACTTACAATCAAAAAGATGCAACTGAAAAAGCACCCTTATTCACTGGAGATAAAGATAAATCATCTGAAGAAAGATACCACCAGATCTCTAAAAGAGACGTACATAGTAATAGAAATGAACATTTAATCATAAGACGATCGGTCAAAGAAATGCACGAAAAGGACTACCATTCAAACGAATATAAAATCATTTTTGATAGCAACTTCTTACCCTACAATAGTTACCAAGACATATATGAGGGCAACAAGAAAAGTGTGGCTTTAACGATAAACAAACAAACAGAAAATATTAACACCTTTGACCATGGTTTAGATAACATGGAAATTATTAGAAATAACATTGAAATCAAAGAATTGCCAGCATTGATGGATGAAAAAAATAACATATTCCAAAAGAAATTGAAGCCTTCAGATATATTGAATATAGCAAGCATGTTGGATAGAAAAAAGAGATCACTAAACGTGCACAAAATCACCAATCTGAAGAAGAAGATGAAAATGAATAAATATCTAAACACACGCGCTGTGGGCAGAAAGAAAATCATTTTAAACAAGAAACGTAGCAAACGGCAAATAGATAAAATTAGAATTATAGCTTCTGATACTATACCTAGTAGAAATAGACATGCAGCAGATAACATATTTTTAGTTAACGACGAAGATTTGCTGGCAGATAGAGCTATTATTAGAGAAGTTGAAACGCCAGACGTAGTAGACTTAGATGAAAGAATGGGAGTAGATGAAAGAATAGGAGAACAGTACGATATGGTTCCAGTTATGTATGAAGATCCACCGTACACTACAAATGTATTCGATGGCAGATCTAGGCATAACCAACTGATGTCTAAATACCCTCACATATTTATGGAAGAGGTCGCCAGATCTAAAGAAGATTACACTCCTTTTCTTTACAACAAATTTGAAATCAAAACCACCAGAACTCCAGTTTATAAACATGTTACTACAGAAAAGCCTACAACCATCGTTGATATTGCACCAAGATTGGAAGAAATAGTCAACGCTATTGAACCAAAACCTAACTACAAATTGACAGTGAAGATACTTCCCAAAAATATGACCAGTCTCAATACAGGATTCAAGGAAATCCACGCGAGTATCAATAAGAGTTTCAACAAAGATGGACTAACGTATTCCTCTTTGGTTAACGTTTCGGAAATTTCCAAAATAGAGAAGCTTCATAACTCTACGCTACCTACAACAGTACCAAAGTTCACTACGCCTTCAACTTTCATTCAAAAGATCCAAGACCAGCAAACCAGAATGGACATTCTACTAAAACAGCACAAAAAGAGAATCGACGAACAATTGGAACATTTAAAGAAAGAGCGCGTTAATTTAGACTCGATAGCCTTGAAGAATTTAGAAGAAAATACTACAGAAAAATCTGAGGTTACAACTTTAAAACCTGACTCGTTACTGCACATGTCGAATGACGATGTTACCAAACTGCTAGCATCAGCTCTATTTCAATTACAATCTCAAAACGAATTTTCAACAACCGTAACAACTACTACTAGAACCACAACTACTAAACCAACAACGCCAGCACCAAAACAAGACAATATAACCCACGAAATTTTGCAGCAAATAAACAGAAACACCGAAATGCTGCAGACGTTTCTACAGAAGCTGACTGACAAATTGTCAAAAGAAAAAGCGCCTTTAAGGCACAACAGCGAAGAGCTACGACCTGCGAAATTTGACTACAATATCCCGAATTACTGGAAGCCTTTTCATGAACGTGCCCCGTACCAGCCACCACTGGAAGGCAAGAATGAGACACATCTATCTATACCACTCGTATACTCATTCCAATCGCCGTACCCAGTGAATAATCAGCCTCAACACATACCTATAGCAAGTGTAGTCTACCACGGGCATATCCACACAGATTCGCTAAAACATCTAAATCAAAAATCTAAAGATGCAAGGATAGATACTAAAGTAGACGCTAAGAATAAAACCAAATATTTTATTGACGAAATGGAAGATTTCAAAGTTATTCCAGTGAAGAAAGAAATCAAAACTGAAGTTAAGAGCACTACTCCGAAGGTTTAAGTGATGCTGAGAAGTTGTATTGATAGTTACATTTTATAAAACGTTTTGTAAATAAATGAGTTACGAATTGATTATGAAGTTATTTAAATTGAACAATTTGACCTTAATCTTACACTTTCGCACCTAAGTACCTAGGTGCTTAGGTAAATACTTCTTTTCATGGCATGACGATAATGTTATGCTTTTAAAATAAATTAGGTAATTTACTCCATCATCATTAACTGGACGATACAAAGTTCGCCGCGCCAGCTAGTCATTCATAAACATCTTGGCATTCCGTGACTCTTGCCTAATTGTTTTAATAATTAACTGCCTATCCGAATCCAGAGTAATTAAAACCACAGATTAACGTGAACTCGATACGGATATTTGATATGACGTAATTCCGTTAACGATGGTGTGGTGATTAAAAGATTTAGTATCAAAAGTACTGGGTACTGGGTTCAATTATCAGTTAAAAAGCTAAAAATTTTATATTGTTTGCTTGTGGGGTTCCCGTATACGCAATTCCAGATAAAAATAAGGGCCCCTTCCCACGGCACACGTGTAAATGTTCAATTAAAACACGTAAGTAGTTAAACTACTGTACGGCTAGCATGAAAAACTTTTGAGTTCAAATCGTTTGCTTACTCGAATCGCCATCAAAAGATTTAGTAAGAAAATTACAACAGCGCCCTTGTGAACGTGTCTTAAAGTGAACTTAGTATGAGATGTGGTTGCACGAAAATTATTTTGAGAGTCAAAATTGTCACGTTATCGTTTAATTCGAAGATTGAGTATCGAATTTTATCGAATACGCAAACGATTCGAAGACGAAAGTTGTTCATGCTAGAGGTACTGAACAAGATCCTGTAAAAAACAAGCCCGAAAAGATAATTATGAAAGAAACTAGAAATGCTTTGTGTCCAATTGAGACAATGGATTGTCTCAATGAATTGTCAGGTATTAACCTGACTTTTTACATCTATGTCGGCGCGCGGGGCGCAATAAATTAAATAACTTAATGTTATAGTTCTCACAACACTTTCAATGTGTTAGCTAGTTTATTGCTATGGAATTTTAAGCAGCGCCAAAGCTCTTATGCCAGAGTTAAGTGCGCGCCTGGGAACGAAGGTGACATAAATCTCCATGTTGCCTGACGTAGTTGTGGACCCGTTCAAGTGCAGTATTGATGGATTAATAGCTTTACAAAAACTTCAGGTACAGAGCCCTGGAACGTAGAGATTTTGGGACTCACTGTTAGAGGCATTGCACATTCGGGTTTTGGACGTGGTGGTGACTGGGCGTGGTTCACAAATTCGTCAATCGCTCCCAATTTATTAAGTCTAGGCGTCTCTAGCTTTGTTAAAGTAATTCAGTAACTTTGATCTTTCTGTTAAATTTAACTGTGGACAATATTGATTAAATTACGAACCAGTCTTTACATTCTAGTCTAGTAAAGTTAGTCGTTTATAATCAGTGATTACAATTAGTGTTAGTATCCACTCGCACGTGTTCCCTATATGCCCACATAGGTAGATAGTATGAATTCAATGAGAGACCCTTCTGGTGCCGTCCGAGAGCCCGACGCTCCGACATCTATTTTGAGAGTAAAGTATGGTGAAGACACGATATATGGTGGAGTGGACATCGGGCCTCCCCAACCCGTCTGGCCAGCGGTGGATTGTAGGCTAAATCCATTTCTCTGGTAAATTAGATAGGGTCGTGCTCCTGCAGTGGAGACTAAATGACCTGATGATGATCAACATACCAAACCATTTAAGCAAGATGAAGATGAGACAGATAATAGAACTGATAAAGTTAATGTTACCACTCGTTAGAGTTTCCTTTAAGTAAGATAAGATCCTCAAGATAGTCCCGATAAAATAACTATTAACAGTTATATTTAAACGGAAAATATAAAATTTTCGATCAATTTGTTCCGTTATTGTGCAGTGACAGTGTCTGTGTTGAAATGAAGTGTTTATTGGTGAGTTATTTATATTTAGTAAAAAGAAAGGTAATCTTTAGATGTTAGATTTCTAATTTAAATCTAATGTAAGCTAATTCAATCTATTTATATAAAAATAACTAGCTCTGCCCGCGACTTCGTACGCGTGAAAACCCGTTTTCGCAATATTTTTCATTGTTGCTCTGCTCCTATTAACCCTTATCTTGGCATGACCAAAAATTCACTACGATTTTAATTTTTTTGATATTTATGAGTTAAGTATTATCATAATAGGCCAATAAAAATGTTTAAAAAAATACATTGTTTTCAGTTTTTCAGAAACCAGGTGTATCATATATGATACACTGCCAAGATTAGGGTATAAAAAATTAAAAAGCTAAAATATTCAAAAAATAATTTTGAATGAACAAAAACATACATAAATAATTTAAAAAGGTAATTTTTAAACTCCCTTATCAAAACAGAAACTCAGAGTGAAAAGAATATGCCAAATCAAATTATAGCAAATAAATAATTACTCAGACTCTTGCTTTTTATACCTACCAATAATGATAAAAGTCATAAAATCGAATAACTTTTTACCACATAAAAGTTGATTATATTTTGTGCATTTTATATTTATCTGCCCAATTTTCTAGTTTTATATTTTCCACAAGAAGCGAAAATAGGCCCACATTTTCATACTTGACGGCATCAGAAGGTAGGGTGGGTGGAGTTTAATTGATTTTTATGAACTAATTGCACTCCACAAGCTTGTTCACTCTAATTACTGTATTTCCTACTAATGTAACACTAAAATCTTTTAAAAATACGCATTTTTTCTTAAATTTGGATTTAAAAATACATCACGAAGCACTTGGCAATGTAACATATATGATACACAGGCAAATGGACGGTTATAAAATCGGCAAATAGCAATACACACCATCCAAACTAAACGAAAAACACAGAGTAATCCTTTTTCTGTAAATTACATACAGAAAATAACACAAATATTTTGTGATATCGCCAATAAACAATTAAACTTACCACGCGTTTGAAGCCAACATGCTTAGGTTATCCAATTTCGAAAATAACTGACAGCCAAATGCATTTTTGTGAGAATAGTTTTTTTTAATCTCATTCTATGATATATCAGGAACGTGTTATGTATAAAATAAATTATTTATAATGCTTTCGCTGCCCTCAGGATTTTTTAAATTATGATGTATCACCCGTGTTACGATGCCAAGAAAAGGGTTAATCGCAGTGTGATGTTGAATAGCTTATAGCCTTCCTCGATAAATGGACTATCTAACACTGAAATAATTTTTCAAATCGGATAAGTAGTTCTGGAGATTAGCGCGTTCAAGTAAACAAACAAACTCTTTAGCTTTATAATATTAGTATAGATAAAGATGATTTTGTTTTTGAATATTATCATCGATCAATAAAAAATGTTACAAAAATTTTCACGTTTACAATGTTACGGGCAAAGTTACGCCCGTATTCACAAACGTTGCTTTCTTAAGTGAAGCAGCAAACCGACCGCACAGCGTTGAATAGTGCTCTGTGATTGGTTTGTGTGTCACCCTGAGCTGCACTGTGAAACCTCATACTAATGTTTGGTTTCTGAAGCACAAATCAATAAACCAATTGTTTATAATTTCGTTTCAGATATTATCAGCGCTGCTGATTGGGATGAAAGGCATCCTAGGTCATTCAATCATGAAATTGGGGGTAAGTTTTATCTAATTTCGTTCATCATCATCATTTCAGCCATAGCACGTCCACTGCTGAACATAGGCCTCCCCCAATGCTTTCCATGTTGATCGATTGGTAGCGGCCTGCGTCCAGCGCTTCCCTGCTACCTTTACGATGTCGTCGGTCCACCTTGTAGGTGGACGTCCCACGCTGCGTTTTCCGGTATGGTTTCTAATTTCGTTACTTGTTACGAATATTTTATTTCATGGATGAAGATTAAGCAACCTATCATAGAATTTCAGTTTTATTTAAAACTTTTCATCAACATCATCATCATCATTTCTGGCATATTTAAATACGGCTGAGTTGCACGATCTTACTTTAACTGTAAAAACAGTTTCAAACTCCATACAAAAACACTGGTTATCGATATAGTTACGGTTAAAATTAGGTCGTGCCTTTATTTGGCCTTAGTAGCTTTAGGTCAAAAATTAATCAATGAAAATAAATTGCAGATCCAAAACGAAACGAAAGGAGATATCTACGAAATAAAAGAGGATAAAGAAACCAACACCATAACGTTTGCGAACCCCAAAGTTGAGAAGCCAACGCTCAGGGAGATCGTGTACTACCACATGATAGAGCGACCTTATGGACAAGAGGTAAACTGTTCAAATTCAAATAGTTTATTCAGTACCTACTATTAAAGGCCGGTAGATCTATTCTCATAAATAAAACACTGGATACTCATCTTTCACATTGTATTGCCTTATTTTAGATCCAATTTATTACTTAGCACAAAATCGTCTTAGCGGAGTCGTCTCCGCGCGTCCCTCTATTCTGACGTTTGATTCTCGTGTGACATTGACGTATTGTCAATGTAACTATGACAGCATCTCATTGGCCACAACGATACCGTTATTTTAACGTTTTAGATTTTTCATAATTAACAGTACATAGGCCCTTTCTAGGGCACTTATACACGTCCCAAATATAGCTTGCCCTACCACCACTTCGGGACAACATATGGGCTGTTGCTGAGAAGCGGCGGAAGAAACTCAGTCACCTTTGTCAGCCTCTTTTTCAATAAAATACAGTCATTTATAGCTTACAGCGCTTATACTCATGTTTGTTATAAGGTTATATCCGTTGTCTAGTACGCGTATGACAAACTTCGTTTAGTTTGGGACTATAGCGCTTAACCTAGTGCCTTGACAATATTATGACGTGACAGAACGGTTCGACCAAATGATACCAAGTCAATGTGATCACACGCGATCATCTTGCGTGCAGCGATGGCGACCAGACTTAAATGCATTGATCGCCACCGCTGCACGCCGGCTGATCGCGTGTGATCGCGTTGGCTTGGCCGAACCAGATCTGAAGGAGATTTGAAGTCTCGCTGACGTTTGACTTTACAAAAACTTTTTAACCGCCTCTGTGGTCTAGTGGTAAGACCACCTGCTTCAGACGCAGAGGTCCCGGGTTCGATTCCCAGTGGGGGCAGATTTTTCTGTTCGGTTTGGTTGGTGGTAGGGCTTGTTCTAAGTCTGCCTGGCTAGCTACCACCATCTTACCTAAGTCTGTCGCCATAACAACAATGTTAACACCATTATTGTGTTCCGGCAGTAGAGGTAAGATAGCCAGTTCGTCCGTTGTTGAGGATTCCGGGTGAAGCTCGCTTCCACCTTCGGCCTGATCGTCACTTACCATCAGGTGAGATACAGGCCAAGAGTTTCCTCGTTGTGGATAAAAAAAACACCCTCCCATGACGCTTCCATACCTCAGGCTCTGAGTTAAGAGTGGACTTTTAAATGGCGCAGTACAGTGTTGTGTCCAAGGGTAACTATATTACATTAATAATTTATTCTATTTATGAATTTTCAGGACAAGGAAAGTCCAGAATTCGATGACACAATGAGACCTTTTACTAACAGCCACGGGTTCCCGTTTTTGGAGTCGGTGGAAAAGGTAACTTCATTCAACATAATAAATTTATCATCATCATCATTGGAAACCTAATACATGACATCCAGATTGAGAAAGTCTATTGAAGTCTACTTATTTGACCTACTAATAACTCCCACTTCATTTACCCACTTTAAAGGTACTTCTTAAAGGTGTTTAAGAAGAACACCACCTTACCAAGTGTTCCATGTTTTCTTGAAATGTTTTTTTTATTTTTTTTTTTCATTGTTACGCTGCTTCCTTAGTGACTAGTACTTAGTTCTCTTAATATGTAGTTCAGCTATTTTTAATGAGTTTTTCACATACTATTATGATATTATCTCATTAAAAGCCATACGACATTGAAAAGAAATACTAAATAGTCCTGGTCTAAGGTCTATCATCATCATCATTTCAGCCACAGGACAGGACGTCCACTGCTGAATAGAAGGCCCAATGATTTCCACATCGCCCGGTTGGTAGCAGCCTGCATGCAGCTGCATGAGTAAACTTATGAGAAATAAATTGATAAACTTTATTAATTTTTTCCACTATTTTCACCCTAGGAAGCAGATGTCATTGAGGACGCTAATAAAGAAGACTCTACAGAAATGAAAGACGTGATAGTAGATGAAACACCAATTGAAGACGATGCTGTGGAAGTGATATATTACTATGACGAGGTAAATAGCTGGTCATAATTATTTTTGTGTTAGCTAAGTATAACTACAGTGTCTCTAGTCTCCAGAGCTACAGGCTAGTCTCAAGCGCTACGGTCACTTTGTAAGTGATTCTTAACTAAGTAGTAATAAGTAAACGATCTAATCTAACTTAAAAATATCTGATATAATACAGTGTGAGTCACGTTAAAGTGTACATATGAAAATAGATGAAACTAGACCTATTTTTATCGACAAAAAAGAGGTCAAAAAATTTTTGAGATTTTTTTTTAATTTTTTATAGAATTTTTTTTCTTCCAATTACTTATTGTAAAGAAAACGTAATAACTTTTAAACTAAGCGGTATATCCTGATAAAATAAAAACAGTAATAATGCTAAATAACAGGCGATACTAAAAAATACATAAAATACACAAAAAATGGCAACAAATAATAAAAAATGATACTTTTTGAAAAAAATCTGCTTTAAAATTCGTGTTTTTTTGGTTATTTGATAAATTTCTCCAAAAAATGCCCCTATAACCGGTGGTTTTTATTACTTTGTATTATTCTCTATCGTATTACCTTCGTAAAACCAAAAATCGCATGTCTCTATCCCTATCACAACGTTTGCAATGATCGTTTGAACTAAGCCTCTCCGGGCGCGCCATTCAACGCTTCGTTAACAACGAAACTGAAAATGGCTCTAGATTTGTAATTTTGATAAAGACAAGTTAGATTTCAAATAAAAACAAAAGATTTCGAAGTAAAATAAGCATTTTAGTTAAAATTAAAATTGTCTCTACCTGTAGCGGAGAATAATGTTGTGGCAGGCCTTTGTTCAAACGATCATAGCAAATGTTGTGATAGGGATAGAGACATGCGATTTTTGGTTTTACAAAGATAATACGATAGAGAATAATACAAAGTAATAAAAACCACCTGTTATAGGGGCATTTTTTGGAGAAATTTATCAAATAACCAAAAAAACACGAATTTAAAAGCAGATTTTTTTTAAAAAGTATCATTTTTTATTATTTGTTGGCATATTTTGTGTATTCTATGTATTTTTTTAGTATCTCCTGTTATTTAGCATTATTACTGTTTTTATTTTATCAGGATATACCGCTTAGTTTAAAAGTTATTACGTTTTCTTTACAATAAGTAATTGGAAGAAAAAAAATTCTATAAAAAATTAAAAAAAAATCTCAAAAAATTTTTGACCTCTTTTTTGTCGATAAAAATAGGTCTAGTTTCATCTATTTTCATATGTACACTTTAACGTGACTCACACTGTATAATATAATAATGCGAACGCGTATATGAAGATTTAGTTATCAAGACTCAAGTCCAAATCCAGCTCAAGTATTTGTTTCTAAATTGAAACTTTTGAAGTGAATTGAAGTTTCAGCATGATCATTTTCTACGTAAGTTTGAAATCACTTGAATAATTATGTTTCAGGATGAAGCTTTTAAAAATCCAATTGAATTCGAAGAAAGGGAAATACCGACAACTCATGCCCCGGAGGTCAGTTAAATTTTCCCTAATTAAAAATCATTGTAATATGAGTCTAAGGAATCAATCTGAATGATGATGATGTTTTTCAGGAAGTAACTAAGTTCGATGCTTTCAAAACAACAGTCCTACAAAAAATATCTGAAGAAGAAAACGAAGAAACAACGACGCAAGTGCCTGTGAGTTCAAAATTTATTTGACTCCCCAACCCGTCTGCCCAGTGGGGAGTTTAGGCCAAATCCTCCATTTGCCTCTGGTAGAAAGAGAGGGTAACCAGGGCAAAGTGGACCGACGACATCATAAAGGTTGCTAGGCGCTGGACGCAGGCCGCTACCAACCGGGCAACATGGAATGCATTGGGGGAGGCCTATGTTCAGCAGTGGACGTCCTATGGCTGAGATGATGATGATGATGAGTCGTGCTCCTGCAGTGGAGACTAAATGACCTGATGATGATAGTGATTTTGTAATTAAATCTTATTCTGAATTTTGCTTTAAACAGGTTACTACTGTCACTGCAGAGCCTGTCTTTGAAAAGAAGGTAAGTCAACCACAGAACACGAGATAATGATACGGGACTATTCCCACCTCTCGTTCCCACCGCTGCAACTCCTGTGTAGCCAGGATCTACAGCTTGACCGCCAATAACCCAACCGGTGAAGGGAGATAATTATAAAGTTATTACTTTATCAATGTTATAACTCATAACTCCTCCTATGTTCTTCTGATTAATTTCGTTGCGGGTCCAATGACAGTTTAACTTTCCCCGACAAACTTGGCCTTCACTGGTTGGGTTATTGGCGGTCAAGCCGTAGATCCTGGCTACACAGGAGTTGCGGTGGGAACGAGAGGCGGGAACAGTCCCGTCGTTACTTTATGCATAGGTATGTATGTATGTAGGCATTAGATAATAATTTAATTAATAGTCTTAAATAATTTATGATAATTTCAGGCGAAATCTACGAGAAAACTACTATTTGATCGAGTAAAAGAGAAATATTATTCAAAGAATGAAACGCAGGTATTTTAATGTTACTTACTCTAAATCCTTGCCATTTTGTTATAGGTCTAGCGCTTAAATCAGTCAGTGCCTGAGGTATGGGAGCGGCACGGGAGGGTGTTCTTTAAACGTCAAACGTCAGCGAGACTTCAGATTTCCTTCAGATTTATATGATCTGTCAAAAACTTTCAAGTTCAAATCGTTTGCGTGCTCGAATCGCCATCAAAAGATTTAGTACGAAAACTACAACAGCGCCCTTGTGAACGTGTCGTAAAGTGAACTTAGTATGAGAAATGGTTGAACGAAACTTATTTTGAGAATCAAAATTGTCACGTTATCGTTTAATTCGAAGGTTGAGTATCGAATTTTGTCGAATACGCAAACGATTCGAAGACGAAAGTTGTTCATGCTAGAGGTACAGGCACTGACTCAGTTAAGCGCTATGCTAGTAACCAATTTTATATACATTTTCGAATACTTACTTATTTACTAATATTACATTTTTATCTTTTACAGAGTTCCCCACCATCGGAGCGAAGAAAAAGAGAAATAAGCATGGTAAGTTCTTCAACCAAGTAGAGCATAATTTTTATGTAATGTAATTGTATGTTTAAAAAAACACCCGTATCTGCAACACGGTCAAGTTAACTTCGCACCTGGCAGCCGTGACGTCACATCGACGCTCTGACGGCTTAGTGCGAGTTTACATTAAACGTCTTCACCAGTGAGCGTGTAAAAAAGTGACATTAAAATGTATGACGGATTGTACAGCGCCCCTAGCGGAAACTTTCTAGAACTAAAATTTTCATGTAAAATATTTTTTAGACGCGCTCACTAATGAGGACGTTTAATGTTAAATCACACTCAGCCCTCTGGTACGGACGGGGCGACGGGTGGTGTGCGCGTGAGTGGGATAGACAGTCGCATTCCAGCGAGGTACGCAGTTAACTTGATCGGGTTATAACTAGCAATTTTACTGTACTTTTCAGTATTATTGTAATTACCTACTCATTAATTGCGGCCATGCATGTTCTTTGCTCATGCGGCCCGATTATGAGCAAAAGAAGTATCCATCTCGGGCGACACATCATGCACCCGGATGAGATAGCAGATATCACGCTCCAAAGAATCTGGAAATTTATAGACTCAACGGGACTAAGTGAACTCTAAAGACAAGGGCTGCCACAATAGATCAAACCTGGTCGAGATGGCGCAAATGAAGGCCCAAAACCAATAATAATAATAATACTCATTAAATAATTTTAAGTATTGTTGTAAATGTATTGTCGATGATACTGAATAAATATTTTTCTTTCTTTCTTCCTTTCTATTGGCACAGAATTAAATGTTTATGTATTCTAGGACGACATCCCAGAAGCACCTAAACTTGGTGAATTGAACTACGACAGTCTACCTCCATACCTACGCAACCTGCTTTCTAGAGAAGAACCTGTAAGTTTTACTCTTCAAATATGTTATTACCTCCCTCAGATTATTACACCCAAAGTGGCCAAAATGATGACAACACAACTTTATTCCAATTCCACAACTTTGGGTGTCACGAAATATTCGATGCTGACTGTACCTGCCTATTCTTAAATTCAAAGAATTATTAAAAGTACTTGCTACCGAAAAAGAGCTACTATGGTATATTGATAAGACCAACTTCAGACCCACAGGTCCCGGGTTCGATTCCCAGCAGTGGCAGATTTTTCTGCTCGGTTTAGTTGGTGGTAGGGCTTGTTCTAAGTCCGCCTGGCTAGCACCATCTTACCTAAGTCTGTCGCCATAACAACAATGTTAACAGCATTGTTACATTGTGTTCAGCATTTAGAGGTAAGAGAGCCAGTTCCTCTGTGGTTGAAGATTTTTGGTAAAGCTCGCTTCCACCTACAGCCTGATCATCACTTTCCAGGTGAGATTCTACATTTCACATGATGGAAATTGATGATCAAGAACTTCCTCGTTATGGATAAACAAATTTATCATTACCAACCAAATTCTACTTCTTATCTTCTTCGTATAAGAGGACCGACGACCTCATAAAAGTAGCAGGAAGGCGCTGGATGCAGGCCGCTACCAACCAGTCATTATCAAATCATTAGAAAGAAAGAAAGAAACATTTATTGCCATGGACATCACAAAAGACAAAAATGGTAAAACAAACAAGACAGAGGTAACACATAAAACATACAATTGAAGAGAAAGTAAACTGAACAGTGCCACCCTGTCGCACAGCGATGCCCATCGCAATGGGACCCCACTCAGCATATGCCGTGGCCCCCGGTAAGGAAGGCCACGACGCTGGTTTTCTGTGTGCCCCATGTCAAGTGGGGAGGGGAGGTCTATGTTCAGCAGTGGACGTCCTATGGCTGAAATGATGATGATGATGATGATGATGAGGATTCTTCTTTCTACTTCCAGCAAGCCAGAAAAGCTATCGTCCCTGATGATGAAGAGGATATGCTGGATGACATCATACGTCGCATGGAGAAGATGATGGCCAGGCTGAAGACTGATGACAGCTCTGAGGAGAAACCACGAGGGATGAAACCCAGGACGTATGGGATGAACCTGACTGAGGACAGTGGATATGTGTGGAATGTGAGTATTATTTAAATTCATTGTTGTGTTCCGGCAGTTAGAGGTAAGATAGCCAGTTCCTCTGTGGTTGAGGATTCCGGATGAAGCTCGCTTCCACCTTCGCCTGATCATCACTTACCATCAGGTGAGATACAGGCCAAGAGCTTCACCGTTGCATTGGGGATAAAAAAATTTTAGTAATTTGTTTTTGCACAAATTACTAATAGCCCCTTTAACCCCTCGTATTAATCCTTCAAGGCCGACACAATAGATAATCAATTGTTATGACATTAATTAATGCCGTCTGGGACTCAAGCGGTTAAGCTAAATATGATTGGGTCACGAGTGGGCTCACCACAATGAGGGCTATCGTTTTTATACTTAACAGTTGGCACCCCTGGCAATTGACATGACCTTACTCTACAGTGGCGCCATCTTGATGAGTGCAAATGCGATAGTCCTCCTACCACTTTCGCGCTCACCAGTTGGTGCCACTGTCTTCGCTACTAGCAAGTGACAGGACCTTACTCTACAGTGGCGCTAACTGGTGAGCGCTAAAACGATAGCCCTCATTAAATAGTCGAGCGTCAGCGGGGTTCGAACCCTCGGATGATGAGTCGGCCAGTCCGATCTCATCACCATTTGGCTATCATGATTTGAAAATTGTGATTCATTAATAGGTATACAAAATACCTATACATTAAATCCTTTTGGGGTAAAGGACAAATTAATTAAAATTTGATTTAACTCGTGGAACTCTGTGGTCGCATGAGACCGCGGTAACAATTTTATTGATTTGCGACAATTTTTATGACAATTGATCGCTGGTACTTGAAGAGTGTGTGTACTTGTTTAAAACCTTGGAGGAGGCCTTTGTCCAGCAGTGGACGTCATTTGGCTGAAACGAACGAACGAAACGAACTTGAAGAGTGTTTATAATAAAGGAAGTTGATCACCTACACTCGCGAGCAAAAGTATGGAATCACTTACATGAAATTGTTTCCACGCGAACTTGTGTACTAACGAATTTGTTAGTAACAAAAAAAGTGGCACCATTTTAAAGATTAAACTTTTATCTTTAAATTGATACCAAATTCATTTAAATCACACCGGTATTTAAAAAGATATCCCGGCTGATGTGAAGAAGTAACGAAAAATACACGTATGAACTGTTTGATACGTCGCGAGTTGCGGCTTATTAACCCCCT
The DNA here is from genome assembly GCF_004193835.3 of Ostrinia furnacalis. Classification (NCBI taxonomy): domain Eukaryota; kingdom Metazoa; phylum Arthropoda; class Insecta; order Lepidoptera; family Crambidae; genus Ostrinia; species Ostrinia furnacalis. Next base: position 83,476 of record NW_021130850.1, read on the forward strand.
ATAAAAGCACACGTTTTCGGATTTTTGCTTTCACACGTTGATTCATACACATCTCCGCTTCTTTTGAAACTTTACCTGGGATTCTACACCTTCAGAAGCAGCACAAATCGTTGCACTATTGCAAGAAGGGCTCAGCCAGCGGGCTGTCGCACGTCAGCGCCACATAAGCCAGTCCTGGGTTTCGAAAGTTTTAAGACGCTTTCGGGAGACTGGTGGCTTTATCCCGAGACCAAGTTTTGAACAGCGCCGGCGCACATCGCAGAGGGAAGACCGTTTTTCATGTCAACCTCTCTATGAAATCATCATTTGACTGGAATGGACGTCCAGTAAGAGCTCAAAAATGTTCGAAGGATAGCTGTTAGCGAGTAGACAGTTTGTCTAAGACATAAGCAATAGCATTTAACTCCAAAAAGGCCTGCCACAGGCTCGAAACTGACGGCAGGTCACCGATAAGCACGCTTTCAATTTGCTCGTACACATCTCGATGTTAAGTCGAGCAAGCCACCCCCATAAGCCACTGTTTCAGCGAACCAGCACTGCACAAATCGCTCCTCAGGCCGCCTATAAACCCGACCTCTTCGACTGCTGCCCTGCAAACACAGTTTGCATTCATCGGAGAACAGAACTCGCCTCCATTACTCGCCTTCCCATCGAGATGTGTACGAGCAAATTGAAAGGGTGCTTATCGGTGACCTGCCGTCAGTTTCGAGCCTGTGGCAGGCCTTTTTGGAGTCAAATTCTATTGCTTATATCTTAGACGAACTGTCCACTCGCTAACAGCTATCTTACGAACATTTCTGAGCTCTTGATGGACATCGATTCCAGTCAAATGACGATTTCATAGAGAGGTTGACATGAAAAAACGGTCTTCCCTCTGCGATGTGCACCGGCGCTGTTCAGAACTTGGTCTCGGGATAAAGCCACTAGTCTCCCGAAAGCGTCTTGAAACTTTCGAAACCCAGGACTGGCTTATGTGGCGCTGACGTGCGACAGCCCGCTGGCTGAGCCTTTCTTGCAATAGTGCAACGATTTTTGCTGCTTCTGAAGGTGTAGAATCCCAGGTAAAGTGTCAAAAGAAGCGGAGATGTGTATGAATCAACGTGTGAAAGCAAAAATCCGAAAACGCGTGCTTTTATAGGGTCTAAATAGGCCGCAACTCGCGACGTATCAAACAGTTCATACATGTCTTTCTCGTTACTTCTTCACATCAGCCGGGATATCTTTTTAAATACCGGTGTGATTTAAATGAATTTGGTATCAATTTAAAGATAAAAGTTTAATCTTTAAAATGGTGCCACTTTTTTTGTTACTAACAAATTCGTTAGTACACAAGTTCGCGTGGAAACAACTTCATGTAAGTGATTCCATAGTTTTGCTCGCGAGTGTATATTGAGTTCAAAATTTAAAGACTCCATAAAGAGTTTACCTATTGTTTTTTATTTTCAGGACTTGACAAAACCCAGCATCCATTACAACGTAGAAGCTTCAGAATCAACAGAAGAGGTAAGTGCTATTTAATCCACTATCCTGTACAACCAGATCGAGTTAACTGCGCATCTGGCGGCCGTGACGTCACAACGATCTGGTACAGACGGGGAGACGCGGGGAGGTGTGCTAGCAGAGTAAATACAAATGAGTAGGTCATCTTCATAGAAACGCACCGAGTGCGGTTCGATGTGAGCGCGCGCCAATACGTATGCGGCGCGCGCGCACACACTGACAAAATTCGGCGCAACTCCCCGCTAAATTTTATCAGTGCGTGCGTGCGCGCCGCATACGTATTGGCGCTTTGTTTGCCGCGCACGGTGCGTTTCTATGAAGATGACCTACTCATTTGTATTTACTCTGGTGCCAGTGAGTGCGAAGAAGTCGCATTCCAGCGAGGTACGCAGTTACCACGATTGGGTTGTAGTTTGCAACAGAAATAGTGTCCAGATTTTCAATAGATTTAATTATCTCAATATTTTTCAGACAATACCCGATGATAGGTCAGAAGAAAAAGATGTCAAGCATGAAAAAGAAGACAAAGTAAGTAAAAGAAGATCCTACACAAGATTGATAAATACAACCCTTGCACGAAATAACGAAATTCTTCAATTGATTTTAAATCTTTACTTACCTACTTACTTACGTTTAAAATCCGTATTCCGTAATGATTAAATATTAATTTGATTTTGATTTTAACTACTTTCAGGCTAGAATTTTGAAAGAAGACGTGGAAGAAGAAAAAGATGATAAACAGGAACCTAAAGAAGATTATGTGAGTAACTACAATATTTTATTGTTTATAGCAAAACCTTTGATTAATGGCACTGTCAGCATCAAATAGTACGTGACATCCAAAGTGGCCAAAAAGTTGACAACACAAGCTTTCCAATGAGGGTTTTCGCGAATTAAAGATCCGCTAGATGGCGAGACGTGGATGTGGGGTCTGACTGCTGCGTGATTGGTGGATTTTGACATATCTGTCAATGTCATGTCAAAAATAACCAATCATGCAGCATTTGGACCTCCCGTCTACGTATTGCCATCTGGCGGATTTTTCAATCGCAAAAACCCTCATTGATTTTAAATCTTTACTTACCTACTTACTTACGTTTAAAATCCGTAATGAATAGATATTAATTTGATTTTGATTTTAACTACTTTCAGGCTAGTATTTTGAAAGATGACGTGGAAGAACAAAAAGAAGATAAACAGGAACCTAAAGAAAATGTGAGTAACTATAATTATTTATTGTTTACTAGCTTTCCGCCCGCGGCTTCGCCCGCGTGAAATTTTGTCTGTTTTGTTACAGAAAAACTTTATCGCGTGCGTCCCTGTTTCAAAAACCGGGATAAAAACTATCCTATGTCCTTTCCCGGGACTCAAACTATCTCTATGCCAAATTTCATCAAAATCGGTTCAGTGGTTTAGGCGTGAAAGCGAGACAGACAGACTAGACAGACAGATAGGCAGACAGACAGAGTTACTTTCGCATTTATAATATGTATTAGTATAGAATATAGATAGCAAAACCATTGATTTATGGCACAAGTCAGCATCAAATAGTACGTGACACCCAAAGTGGCCAAAAAGTCGACAACACAACCTTATTCCAATAGTAACAAAGACGTGTTGCGAACTTTTTGGCTACTTTGGGTGTCACGAACTATTTGACTATGACTGTACAATAGACGAAGTTAGGCTGGTTATAGTCACGCTGACGCACGCTGACCGTCAGCGCTGACAGCCGAAATGTATGGAGCGTCGGCGCCGAGCGATCAGCGTCACTCAGGAACGTTCCCTTCAATTACATACATATTGATCTGTCAGCGCAGACGATCAACGAGCGGTCAACGCGATTCTAAAACCCGCCATAATGACATAATTATAGGGAGGTTGATTCGTCCAAGCATAGGGATTAATCAGTTACTGAATTTATATTTATTTCAGAATGTCAGCAATGAAGAGAAGGGCAGAAAAAGGCACGAACACAATGATGCGGAAGATGTAATTGATCAATTAATGGGGAATGTAAGTTTATTAAATTTTAAAAACAAATTGTCGGCCGTTTGGTGTAGTGGTTCGAAACGGACTACTATTCCGGAGGTTGCGGGTTCGATTCCCGCACAGTAGGTACAAACATTTGTGTGCATGAACATATTATTATTTTTTTATTGGACTGGGTGTTTTCTATGTATAATATGTATGTATTTACAAAACAAAAGTATTTAAGTATGTTTATATCCGTTGTCTAGTACCCATAGACTAGTACAAACTTTGCTTAGTTTGGGACTAGAAGTGCAGTGTAAAATGTCCAAGGATATTTATTTTATTTATTTAAATCATGTTTATGATTACTTTTTTAATCGTGATTATTTCAATCAAGATTAATAATCATGATTAATTAATCTTTTGAATATCTATTGCACTGAGAAATATGACAGTGTATTTTATTTATTTATTCCAGAAGAAGTTTCGGAACTGGCTCGCTGAATGGACTTCTGTGTACATGGAATTACTAACTGATGTAAGTTTAGTTAATTTAAGACTAATTACTTCGGATTAAGACTTATTTTTAACTGTCTCAAAAGCTTTAATATTGCATGCTATAGCTGTCTTTACTGAACACTATAATCCGGGCTTCTTCAAGGCGAGAGTGAATGCACTTACATGGCAGATATGTACCATCCTAGACTGCATCTCACTTAACACTAGGTGCGATGGCAGTCGAATACCTGCTTTGTTCTGCATAAAAAAACTTCTAAGATTGTGTAGTATTTTAACCGAATTGTATTACTGTCAGGATCACACAATTTTTGTATTTAAATTAGTATGAAAGACCTTTTCGGAGCACTTATGAGTATACACGTCCCAATATAGCTTGACTACCACATATACATAAATACCATGCCAAACTTAAGAAGATGACTAATGGATGACCGTCTAGAAAAAAAATGCATTCGAAAAAGTATCATCTTTTCAGAGATGACTATTATGTGACACTCTGTATGTAAGTTACATTAAAAATGTCTTAAATACCCTTTTTTTTCTTTTATAGCACATAAATGGAGCCATTAAAGGCGTAGAGGAAAAAGTCAAGAAACAAGTAGAAAAACTATTCGAAGAATTAAAGAAAGAAATCAGAAAACCTAAAGAAGATGATAGGTTAGAACCTTTCAAAGACAACGATTCGAAGAAAACTAGTAAAGATGATAAAGAAAAGAAAGATGTTAAAACAAAAGATAGTGATAAAACAATTGACGATGTTAAAGAAAAAGAAAAACATGAAAGTTTAGATGAAAAAACAAAAGACGATCAAGAGGAAAAGAAAAAAGTGGAGGAATTAAATAACAATAAAGATAAAGAAGAAGAAAGCAAACCAAAACACGGTGTGTCAAATTTTGAAGCTAAAAATGTGTACGGAAATACTGTAGGAGAGAAAGTGACAAATATATTCATTTTCTACTCGAACGACGACCCCGATAAGGTTTTAAAGGATGTTTCTAAATTAAAAGACTCTGAAGACCTTAATGTTGATATTAAACTTAACATAAATAAAAATAAGGATGAAGATCCAAAGAAAGATGAATCAACTCAAGTCCCAACTGAAGCAAAGAAAGATGCTATCGATTTAACTACTAAAGCCCCTGAAAAAGATACTAGTACTACTGAAACTCCTAAAGATAAAGAAGAAAAATCAACAACTATTACAGAATCCACGACTACGGAAACCACAAAACGGCCAGATGCAGAGACAACTAAAAATGAACGTACAACGGAAAGCAGTAAGGTTGAGACTACTGAACGCCCGACAAAGGAAGGCAAAGATGATCCCGAAGACAAAAGTAAGAATGATGAGAAAGAAAATAAATCTGGTGAATTAAAAAAAGAAGAAAAACAAGAAACAAATGAAAAAGAAAAACCATCTGACAAATTAGATAAAGAAGAAAAACAAGAAACAAATAAAAAAGACGATAATTCTACAGAATCAAAAAAAGACTAAAGAGAACTTAATGGTTTCACTAAAATAATAACAAAAATGTTAATAGGTATAACAAATTGAAATTAGTATTTATGTATTAGTTAAAATAAAAGATCCAATATTTAGTAACACAATTTATTTCTAAACCTATATAACAAGTCCGTATTATATGGCACTTAAAAACAATTTATATACCGACCGCTGCGTTGAGCATTATAATATACAGAATATAATATACTGTTTTATGATACATTAGCTTTCCGCCCGTGGCTTCGCCCGGAATTTTGTATGTCACAGAAAACCTTTATCGCGCGCGTCCCTGTTTCAAAAACCGGGATAAAAACTATCCTATGTCCTTTGCCGGGACTCAAACTATCTCTATGCCAAATTTCATCAAAATCGCTTCAGTGGTTTAGGCGTGAAAGCGAGACAGACCGACTGACAGACCCGGTCCTAACACAAGCATATATAGCGTTCGAAAGCATTTGTCACAATGGATACGTTCTGCGATCTGCGGTCAGTTCAAATGAACGCACCACCCGCACTTGTCAGTTTCCGTTCTTTGCTCGTGCCCGCACGGTCAGATCGTATCAATACAAAATGTAATAGGGATTGACAAAGTTGTTTACACATTGTATTTTTTTCTCAAAAATCTGACTATTTTTGTATAGCTCAACGCAGCGGAGGGCTTACAATCAACCAAACGTCATGCCTTTTTAAAATGTCCATAATTTCCTTTTTCGAGACATAGTCAGAAAGACGACGAATTCAACAGATTTAAAACTAAACTACAGTTAATATTGACTGGAAAACCGCGTTGGTATAGTATCAGTGACAATTAAGAAGTAGATCACGTCAAGATTATTACGAACTAGCTTTCCGCCCGCGGCTTCGGCCGCGTGTAATTTTTCTGTCACAGAAAAACTTTATCGCGTTTTAAAAACCGGGATAAAAACTATCCTATGTCCTTTCCCGGGATCTCTATGCCAAATTTCATCAAAATCGGTTCAGTGGTTTAGGCGTGAAAGCAAGACAGACAGACAGAGTTACTTTCGCATTTATAATATCAGTATAGATTTACTTATCCCCCTTTTTTACTAATAAGGCTTTAAAATCTGATACTACACCAACGCTCGATAAAATGGCAGTAAAGAAGCTTCAATAGTATAAGTATAACCTATACAGAAATATAATTCATGCAAAATACATAATACATGTAATTTTTTCAATTATAACAACTTACAATTCATTTTTAATTTATATTTTGTTATAATATATAAATTATACATACAATATGTAAATATTATTGAAATTACACATTTCTGTCCAGGTCAAGACATAAAATTTGACAGGCTCTTAAGTTATAACTATATTATCTTTAATTACACTATATTACATCTACACCGACTTATAATAATGACCAAAACAATTAAAATTAATATTGTTACCGTCTCATTTCGATTGTTATGATCTATAAATTTATATAAAACAGCTAACACTCGCACAGACAAATTATTATACTTATGCAATAATTTATACTGTAACTTGAACATTTTTGACACGTTTTTTTTTGTATATTTTTTTTTATTTTTCAGCCATTTATTAAACTAAATTATGCCTCTATTTTGATCTCTATAAGTGTGATTCTATTAAGCGTGTTGAACTATTATACTGCATAGTTAAACTTATTTATATGTATAAATATACTATGTATTCTATGCGCTAAAATGTTTAAGATTGACTTTCACAGGTAAATATTTTTTAAATCAATTTAATGGTCATAACAATAAAATAAAATCCATTATATTTTACCTGTTTTACTTTAAAAGTATATTTTATATATAACTAAATTTCAATTATTTCCGATTAGTTAACAAGAAAACACAAAAAAAACATCAAATAAAAATATACTTATAGTAAATTCCTAGCTTAAAATGCGCAGACTATGTTACTTTAACCAAACCCTGACTATCTCTAAAATTATTTACTTTAAGGAAATATCTTATATTTAGAACCCTTCTTTCCGTAGACGGGTAAAAATACAAGGTTATTCTAAAAATATTCAAAGTAATAGTTGTTGTATTTAAACACCAAAAAAATAAAATGAAGATTTTTCGAGAATAACCCTCTATTTTATATATTTTTTTAAACTTAACTTATATTATATAGGGTGTAAATAATATATAAATTCATTTTGACTTATATATTTCATAAATATAATAGGAATAAAAACCAAACAATGAAGTGACACACGAAATACATTATGAATCAACACTGTTTTGATAAACTAAGAACAGAGTAAATAAAATTATATAAAAATATAAATCCTCTGAGGCAAGATGGTTTTATAAAGATTCTGAATATAAAAATATGTACAAGTATAATAAAAATGTTGTATAACAAAATGATTGATTTAAAGTTCAATAAGTTAAATAAATAAAATGATGAATCAATCAAGTATTTTTTCTTTGATTTTCGGAATTCGAAGAACCAAATTGAATCTTCAGTAGTATAAATATTATAAATACAGGGTGTATATATTGTAATATGTGCAGACAAATACTATGTTTTAGTACACTATTGAAAACATTTCACACTTTTGATATACCGAAATAAAATATACAGAATGCTGGAAAAATATAAATCAAAAAAGTGTTACAAGTAAAAAAAATATACCAACCGAATTGAGAACCTCCTCCTTTTGTTGAAGTTGGTTAAAAATATAAAATTTCACACATTTAATCTCGGATGTAGTCTGTTATGTGATGTAATAATAAACTTCAGCATAATGTTAAAACAAAACGAAAGAAATAAAATTATTTCTTCTTCTTCTCCTCTATGGCTATAGTGTTTCCACGTTTGCCAAAAACAATTTTATTTCTTACAAACAGCTTCAAAAATATCTAGAGTACAAGACAGATCTGTCACAATGACAGCTGCCATTCTATTATTTGTGATACTCGTGCCAAATCGTTTGGGACAAAATACAAGGTATGTTCAAAGATAACATTTACATTTTATGGTTTTTAAAGTTTTCATAACAACTCCTCAATGATTTCTAACAAAACATTATTTAAGGAATAATCATAGACAACTTACAGGTTTATAGTTTATGGTTTTTTATAACAACTCCTTATTCACACTTCAATTTGTAAATCGTGCCAGCTTTCTCCAAAAAAACCTATAAAGGATGTTCATAGATAAAGACAACGTACCGGTATAGTCTATGGTTTTAGTCAGCGATCCTCAATTCGGCGAGTTCCTTCTCCTCATCAACTTCGTCTTCGTCATCCGAGCCGTGGACTGACGCTGCCGGTGTGGTCGCTCCTGTTGAGCGAAATGAATATTATAATACATCATCAGTGGCTTAATTCACATATTTTGACACAGTCAAAATCTCGTTGACTTTTAGAAGTCGTCCTATTGAAAAACAGTCTTAAATCCGTATTTACGTGTCATTTCGATAGAACAATTACTCGATAGGATCGCAACTCAGCGATTTGTCATTTGACGTATAATTGAACCAAACTTCAAAATAGGTTAATACTGCGGAGGCAACGATTGAATACGAAATCGAAACAAAATCGGGCGATTAACACGTGAATACGAAAAGTGACTCTAGCGATAAAATCGCTTGCAGGTCCTTTTGTTACGTGAATACGGCTATAGGTCATTTAGTCTCCACTGCAGGAGCACGACCCTCTAATTGACCAGAGGCAAGAGGATTTGTCCTACACTCCCCACGCTGGCCAGACGGGTTGGGGAGGCCTGATGTTCGCATATTTGTCCCTTAGTCGCCTCTTACGACATCCACGGGAAGAGTGGGTCTTATGTGACGGAGTTACACGGCTGACATTTATATTACATACTTATGCTGATATCATTTTGTCTTCTTTTGACGTAGTCTGGTAAATCTAACGCTACAAAATCGAATCTAAATGAAGTGCAAATTAATCACTTTAAACTACATCTTTTATTTTCTACACTCATTTATATTAATAACAACTTATTGAACTTACAGTGCTAGTGGAACAAAAAAGAAAAACTTTTAAAAAAAATCAGTGGTCGCTAAGTGACAAAAAAATACACGGTTGTTAATAAATAAGTCACAAAATAACCATAACCTAAAATGATACTTTATACGGATCAAAAAACACTAAACTAAAAAAGGTACGAAAAAACCCTAAACCAAAAAAAAACAGTGTCACTCAAAAAAAAAAACAAAAAAAGTGCGACAAAACAAAAACAGAACCTATTCATCCTTCTCATTTTCAACACAATCGTTCAACTTTGCGATCAATTGGTCGATTTGTTCGGCGACCGCTTCGTTCAGCGGCTCGAGAAAATCGCTCGGCGTTCGGTAATTCTCGCCCTCCGATTCGGTAAACGTCGGTTTCTCGAAAGAGACATCCGCTTCCGTCTCGTTCTCATCGTCGTCTATGTCAAGTATTTCGAGGGACTTTTGCACGTTGATCATGTTTTTGCGTTGCACGTCTACTATATGCTCTTCTATGGTTTGGACCTGCTCATCTTTCGTCTCTTTCGGTATCTCCTTGATGAATGAGGTGGATATACGCATCGGGTGGTCGTGGCGACGCACTATTTGGAAAAATATTCCTAGTTTATTGATATAAATTACTAATATTTCTAATAACACCTAAAAAACACTAATTTTGGGCAACTTTAGCAATATTGCCAGCAACTTAAAGGATATTCCAAAATCTTCCTCGAAATTAATTTCCTATGGTAATATTCCCAATATTGGGTAAATTAAGCAACATTGATTCTACTACTCAAATACAACTACTTGTCCTACAAGACCAATATGAAATGAGTAGTATAATGAACCCCTTTTTTATCAAGTAAAAAAATTACATCCTGTATATACAGTATTTCCGCCGTCTCAACCAAACCAACCGTGCGATGTGGAAGTCATTGAGGGAGGCCTATGTTCAGCAGTGGACGTCCTGTGGCTGAAATGATGATGATGAACCAAACTAAATACGACAAAAACTACTTACTAGAGTGCGTAGGGCTTGGCGGCTCAGATATGGGCCGGGGGTAGTTGAATCTCTTGCCCAGTTGTATGTCCATATGGTCTACGTAGTCTGGGTATACTATCTTCAACGCTTGCGCTCTGGCTTGCCTGTAGTACTGTAATACATAAAGTTATATAAATAAATAGAATATAATAATATATAAATAAATATTCTTGGAAATTGTACACAGCGCCATCTAAAGCCCGGTCTGTGAGCACGTAGAATTTTGTCCCCAAGCTACCCATCCTTATCGCGCGTAATTATATTGCTGTCGCGACTGTGCGAAGGGCGCCCGCTGAGTGTGCGAGCGCGACAGCAATATAATTACGCGCGAGCGATTAGGATGGGTAGCTTGGGGTCATTGGACGAAATTCTACGTGCGCGCAGACCAGACTATAGTCACAAATTAAGCGTAGCTTTTATAGGTCGCGCAGCAAGAGTTAAAGTGATCACGGGACTATTCCCACCTCTCGTTCCCACCGCTGCAACTCCTGTGTAGCCAGGATCTACAGCTTGACCGCCAATAACCCAACCAGTGAAGGTCAAGTTTGTCCCGGGGGAAAGTTAAACTGTCATTGGACCCGCAACGAACTTAATCAGAAGAACATAGGAGGAGTTCGAAGTTAAAGCATATTAATTGCTTCCTTTGGGGTTAGATGGCGCTGTGTGAGATTTTCCAAAGATATTTATTGTTATAATGTACTTACAATCCCAAGATTCCTCCAGTCCATGAGGTCTGACAACCTCTCGGTTCTGTTTCTTTGAATAATACGCTGCCTTCTCGTTAACCTGAAAGAAATACGAGTTACAAGATTTAGTGCTTACTCAGTGAGTGCCTGAGGTATGGGAGCGACGCGGGAATGTGTTTTTGTAACGTCAAATGTCAGCGAGACTTCAGACGTGCTCTAGATTATATGCTCTGTTACGTCATACGTCAAGTTGGAATCCCCAAGGAAAACGCAAACGTGGTCGACCCAGGCAAACTTGGCGGCGCACTGTAGCGGACGAGGCGAAGAAGATCGGCAAGACGATCGGAGCGAGATCAAGCGAGAAGCTCAAGACCGAACGAGATGGAGGACTGTTGTGGACGCCCTCTGCCCCATCTAGGGGACATAGGACCATAAGTCACGTCATACGTCACCTCTCCCGTATAGTCAGCTTCAAATAGTTCGTGACACCCAAAGTGACCAAAAAGTTGACAATACAACCTTATTCCAATGAGGGCTATCGTTTTAGCGCTCACCAGTTAGCGCCACTGTAGAGTAAGGTCCTGTCACTTGCTAGTAGCGAAGACAGTGGCACCAACTGGTGAGCGCTAAAGTGGTAGGAGGACTATCGCATTTGCACTCATCAAGATGGCGCCACTATAGAGTAAGGTCCTGTCATTCGCCAGGGGTGCCAACTGTTAAGTATAAAAACGATAGCCCTCATTGTAACAAAGACGTGTTGCGAACTTTTGCCTACTTTGGGTATCACGATCTATTTGAAGCTGACTGTACATCATAATACCCATTTAGTCCACTTACTTGGTAAAATCGAACATATACTGGGCCAGTTGTTGAACAGAGCCCTCCAACGATATGTAACGGCGGTCCACCACGTATATACCGTAAGACATGGGATCCGCTATGTGTTCCTGCATGAAGCAGCCGAAACCTGGAAACAAACGTAGCTATAAAGTAAATAGAATTTTAGTGGGGAAATGAAGCATCATGTTTTTCAATTAAGCATAGAATTTAAGAATCTTCCCCTTTCACTCGTAATAAGTTTTTTTTCCACAATAACTTTTAACTACGCTTTTCATTTTAAGGGCTGGGTATTGAGTATTAAATTCTGATGACTGGCAACTGATTAATAAATTCTGATTGCTGAGTATTGAGTACAGAGTATTGAATAGTGAATACTGAGTATTCAACACAGAGTATTGAATAGTGAGTATATTGAGTATTCAGTACAGAGTATTGAATACTGATTAGTGGGTATTTAGTAGGATATAGTATCAAATACTGAGTATTGAGAATTGAATACTGACTACAGAGTATTAAATACTGATTAGTGAGTATTGAGTACAGAGTATTAAGCACTGATTAATGAGTATTGAGTACAGAGCATTGAATACTGATTAGTGAGTATTGAGTACAGTGCATTAAATACTGAATAGTGAGTATTGAGTACAGAGTATTTAATACTGATTAGCGAGTATTGAATAATGATTAGTGAGTATTGAATACTGAATATTGAATACTCATTATCGAGTATTGAATACTGATTAGTGAGTATTAGTGAGTATTGAATACTGAATAGTGAATATTGAGTACAAAGTATTGAATACCAAATAGTGAGTATTGAGTACAGAGTATTGAATACTGATTAGCGAGTATTGAATATTGATTAGCGAGTATTGAATATTAATTAGTGAGTATTGAATACTGATTAGGGAGTATTGAGTACAAAGTATTGAATACTGATTAGCGAGTATTGAATATTGATTAGCGAGTATTGAATATTAATTAGTGAATATTGAATACTGATTAGGGAGTATTGAGTACAAAGTATTGAATACTGATTACTGAGTATTGAGAACAGAGAGAGCACAGAGTACACAATACATAGTACGGATTACAGATTACAGAGAGCACCCACCCGATAAGTTAGTGGTAACACTAGGTATTCCCATGACCGTGCATTCTGCGGGCGTGTAGCCCCATGGCTCGTAGTACGAAGGGAAGACTCCAAGATGGCAGCCGCGGACGAACTCCTCGTAGTCCAGCCCGAAGAGCGGGTTGGTGGAGGTTAGGAACTCGGGGTGGAAGATTACCTGGGAAGTGAACGCATAATTTACAAACACAACAAATTTACAGAGTACCAGAGCGACGATGTAACGTCACCGTCACCAAATGCGCAGTTAACTCGGCTATACTAGAAAATGCTACTCCGACAAACGTTACTTCGACATTACGGTACTCCGACACTACTGAATATCGACATGACTTTACTTCGACACGACACTACTTAGAAAAAGGCGAATATCCTTTCGAAGTAACGTAATGTCGAAGTAACGTTTGTCGTTAGTTTACTTAGGTAGCCAGTTAACTCAACATTGAGGGTTTTCGCGAATGAAAGATCCGCTAGATGGCGGGACGTGAATGTGGGGTCTGACTGCGTGATTGGTGGATTTTAACATATCTGTCAATGTCATGTGAAAAATAACCAATCGTGCAGCATTTGGACCTCGCGTCTACGTATTGCCATCTGGCGAATTTTTCATTCGCGAAAACCCTCATTGGCTCAATAAAAACATACTGACATTATGTTCTGTAAATACATTAATGATAGTGAGTTCTGTTCTGTCAAGCCTACGTCCAGCAGTGGACTTCTACAAGCCAGTGCCTCCGTCTTCGTTGGAAGCTGATGAAATGATGATAAATAAGTAACGCACACAGCTACTAAACACATACCTTCACATTATCGTTAACTGTGTTGAATAGTTGGCATCTTCTGACGCCATTCAATACTGGGTCGCTCCAATCGTCCACCTAAAAACAAATAAAACATTGGTGAGCAGATGACCACCGGATGGAAGACGTAGCGTGGGCAGGCCTCCTACTAGGTGGACCGACGATCTGCGGAAGGCCGCGAGAAGAGCCTGGATGCGGGCAGCGCAGGACCGCTCATTGTGGAAAACCTTGGGGGAGGCCTTTGTCCAGCAGTAGACTTTGGTTAAAACGATCAACCGTGTAGTGCCGGCAGAGTAGAATAGAAACACCCCCACTCTTACTGTGGATGTCGTAAGTAATACTAGCATAGTACCACCCCCAGTTGTTCCGTGGATATTGTCAAAGGCGACTAAGTGAACTGCTTAAGTGAAGCAGCAAATCGAACGCACAGCGTTGAATGAGATCTGTGATTGGTTCGTGTGTCACCTGTGCGTCCACGCGCACTGTGAGACCTCATAGTAATGTTTGTGAATTCAGACTAAATGACCTGATGATGATACTGGTCCGCACTTACAATGTTGTTGTCCTGTTATTGAATAGGCTAGTTTCCTAAAAAAATTTTTTTAGTCCGTAATGTTTAATATCAAAAAATATTGGACACATATATTTTTATTTGTCAATCTAACAAATAATTACATAGTTATGGTGCGTTGAAGTTCCGCACGACCACACAACGTGCGCCACTTTTATGCACGCATTGACGTCACGGGCCTCTTCTTATGAACTTTGGCGCGCTTTATCTCTTTCAATTTTCATTAGTTTGAAAAAGTGAAAAATACGTGTAGAGTATTTTTTGATAAGTTAACTGACGGACTAATTAAAACTCTTGCTTTTTGACCCAGGAAACATCCCCATTACTTACAATGTTATGCGTGGTGACCGGCGGCAACCCATCTCTTTGTAGCGCGTAGATACAACGCTTGAGGCGGACTGTATCGTCCTTGTGGAGTAAGTCTGAAGCCTCGGGCAAGTGGCCTCTGTGGAGACAAATGGCTATTAGTAGATTCTAGTGGCTTTTTTAACACTTCTATAGTCTGGTCTGCGAGCATGTAAAATTTTGTCCAATCACCCCAAGCTACCCATCCTTATCGCTCGCGCATAACGAGGGCTATCGTTTTTATACTTAACAGTTGGCACCCCTGGCGATTGACAGGACCTTACTCTACAGTGGCGCCATCTTGATGAGTGCAAATGCGATAGTCCTCCTACCACTTTAGCGCTCACCAGTTGGTGCCACTGTCTTCGCTACTAGCAAGTGACAGGACCTTACTCTACAGTGGCGCTAACTGGTGAGCGCTAAAACGATAGCCCTCATTATGTTGCTGTCGCGCTCGCACACTCACTGCGCGCGCCCGTCGCACAGTCGCGACAGCAACATAATTAATTACGCGCGAGCGATAAGGATGGGTAGCTTGGGGTCATTGGGCAGAAAATTCTACGTGCTCCCGGACCAGACTATAGTAGATTCTAGTAGTTTTTTAACACTTCCAGTAGTTTTTTGGTAGGTTTTTATTTAATTGTAATATTTAAGTGCTATTTCTGTCCTTTTCCGTATACCTTATTTGTCCTTAACTAAGTGATGTTCATCGTAATACATTTTTCTTTCTTTGTTTGTTTTAGAACACCCATTTTGACATCGCGGTTTTTGGTAGGTGTCAATAGTCGTTTTGGTGGTTTATTGAGGCATCAATTTAAAGCATGATAGATTTGGTAGTTTTTTGAAACAGTCATTTTCGACGAGATAGTTTTTGGTAGGATTCAATAGTAGTTTTGGTGGTTTTTTGGGGCATCAATGTAAAGCATGCTAGTTTTGGTGGTTTTTTTGGCAGATTGTGGTAGTTTTTTGGAACCGCCATTTTTGATGTAGTAGTTTTTGGTGTATTTTAGTAGTTTTTAGCAATTTTGGTAGTTTTTGCGACAATCCTTTTTGACGTGGTAGTTTTTGGTAGTTTCTTACCTCAAGCAGATATCATACATCCTCGCACGGACCTTCTGCTGTATGTCGTGTATGGTGTCCCTAAGCGACTTGGTGACCGCGTGGCCTCTCAGACTCTCCACGTTGAAGTTGTTCGTCTTGGCGGGGAAGATCAGGAACGCTACCACTGTCATCTCATTTGGTAGATTCTAGTAGTTTTTGGTAGAAGTTGCTCGCTGTTTAGGAGTTTTTGGAACACCCATTTTGACATCGCGGTTTTTTGTAGGTTTCAATAGTAGTTTTGGTGGTTTTTTGGGGAATCAATTTTCAGCATGGTAGTTTTTTTAAAGTCATTTTCGACATGTTAGTTTTTGGTAGGATTCAATAGTAGTTTTAGTGGTTTATCGGGACATCAATTTAAAGCATGGTAGTTTTGGTGGTTTTTTTGGCAGATTGTGGTAGTTTTTTTGGAACCGCCATTTTTGATGTAGTAGTTTTTGGTGGATTTTAGTAGATTTTAGCAATTTTGGTAGTTTTTTGCGACAATCCTTTTTGACGTGGTAGTTTTTGGTAGGTTTTAGTAATTACCTCAGGCAGATGTCACACATCCTCGCGCCGACCTTCTGCTGTATGTCGTGTATGGTGTCCCTAAGCGACTTGGTGACCGCGTGGCCTCTCAGACTCTCCACGTTGAAGTTGTTCGTCTTGGCGGGGAAGATCAGGAACGCTACCACTGTCATCTCATTTGGTAGATTCTAGTAGTTTTTGGTAGAAGTTGCTCGCTTTTTAGGAGTTTTTGGAACACTCATTTTGACATCGTGGTTTTTGGTAGGTTTCAATAGTAGTTTTGGTGGTTTTTTGGGATATCAATTTAAAGCATGGTAGTTTTGGTAGTTTTTTGAAACAGTCATTTTCGACATGTCAGTTTTTGGTAGGATTCAATAGTAGTTTTGGTGGTTTTTTTGGGCACCAATTTTTAGCATGGTAGTTTTTTTGGAACCTCCATTATAGATGCGGTAGTTTTTGGTGGGCTTTAGTAGATTTTTGGCAGATTTTGGTAGTTTTTTGAGACAATCCTTTTAGACGTGGTAGTTTTTGGTAGGTTTTAGTAATTACCTCAGGCAGATGTCATACATCCTCGCGCCGACCTTCTGCTGTATGTCGTGTATGGTGTCCCTAAGCGACTTGGTGACCGCGTGGCCTCTCAGACTCTCCACGTTGAAGTTGTTCGTCTTGGCGGGGAAGATCAGGAACGCTACCACTGTCATCTCATTTGGTAGATTCTAGTAGTTTTTGGTAGACGTTGCTCGCTTTTTGGGAGTTTTTGGAACACCAATGACATCGCGGTTTTTAGTAGGTTTCAATAGTAGTTTTGGTAGTTTTTTGGCAGATTGTGGTAGTTTTTTTGGAACCGCCATTTTTGATGTAGTAGTTTTTGGTGTATTTTAGTAGTTTTTAGCAATTTTGGTAGTTTTTTGCGACAATCCTTTTTGACGTGGTAGTTTTTGGTAGGTTTTAGTAACTTCCTGTAGTAGTTTTGATAGTTTTTTACCTCAGGCAGATATCATACATGGTAGTTTTGGTAGTTTTTTGCGACAATCCTTTTTGGTAGTTTTTTGGTTCATCAATTTTAAGAATGGTAGTTTTGGTAGTTTTTGAAACACCCATTTTGATATAGTGGTTTTTGGTAGGTTTCAACAGTAGTTTTGGTGGTTTTTTGGGGCATCATTTTTTAGCATGGTAGTTTTGGTGGTTTTTTTTGGCAGATTGTGGTAGTTTTTTTGGAACCGCCATTTTTGATGTGTTAGTTTTGGTGGTTTATTGGAGCATCAATTTAAAGCATGGTAGTTTTGGTAGTTTTTTTGGCAGATTGTGGTAGTTTTTTTGGAACCGCCATTTTTGACGTGGTAGTTTTTGGTAGGTTTTAGTAATTACCTCAGGCAGATGTCACACATCCTCGCGCCGACCTTCTGCTGTATGTCGTGTATGGTGTCCCTAAGCGACTTGGTGACCGCGTGGCCTCTCAGACTCTCCACGTTGAAGTTGTTCGTCTTGGCGGGGAAGATCAGGAACGCTACCACTGTCATCTCATTTGGTAGATTCTAGTAGTTTTTGGTAGAAGATGGTCGCTTTTTAGGAGTTTTTGGAACACCCATTTTGACATGTAGGTTTCATTAGTAGTTTTGGTGGTTTTTTGGGGCATCAATTTAGATTTGATAGTTTTTTGGTAGATTGTGGTAGTTTTTTTGGAACAGCCATTTTTTATGTAGTAGTTTTGGTGGTTTTTTGGGGCATCAATTTAAAGCATGGTAGTTTTGGTAGTTTTTTGCAGCAATTCTTTTTGACGTGGTAGTTTTTGGTAGGTTTTAGTAATTTCCTGTAGTAGTTTTGATAGTTTCTTACCTCAGGCAGATATCATACATGGTAGTTTTGGTAGTTTTTTGCGACAATCCTTTTTGACGTGGTAGTTTTTGGTAGGTTTTAGTAATTACCTCAGGCAGATGTCACACATCCTCGCGCCGACCTTCTGCTGTATGTCGTGTATGGTGTCCCTAAGCGACTTGGTGACCGCGTGGCCTCTCAGACTCTCCACGTTGAAGTTGTTCGTCTTGGCGGGGAAGATCAGGAACGCTACCACTGTCATCTCATTTGGTAGATTCTAGTAGTTTTTGGTAGAAGTTGCTCGCTTTTTAGGAGTTTTTGGAACACCAATGACATCGTGGTTTTTGGTAGGTTTCAACAGTAGTTTTGGTGGTTTTTTGGGGAATCAATTTTCAGCATGGTAGTTTTGGTAGTTTTTTGGAACAGTCATCTTTGATATGGTAGTTTTTGGTAGGATTCAATAGTAGTTTTAGTAGTTTACTGGGGCATCAATTTTTAGCATGGTAGTTTTGGTAGTTTTTTGGAACATCCATTATAGATGTGGTAGTTTTTGGTGGGCTTTAGTAGATTTTTGGGAGATTTTGGTAGTTTTTTGAGACAATCCTTTTTGACGTGGTAGTTTTTGGTAGGTTTTAGTAATTACCTCAGGCAGATGTCACACATCCTCGCGCCGACCTTCTGCTGTATGTCGTGTATGGTGTCCCTAAGCGACTTGGTGACCGCGTGGCCTCTCAGACTCTCCACGTTGAAGTTGTTCGTCTTGGCGGGGAAGATCAGGAACGCTACCACTGTCATCTCATTTGGTAGATTCTAGTAGTTTTTGGTAGAAGTTGCTCGCTTTTTAGGAGTTTTTGGAACACCCATTTTGACATGTAAGTTTCAATAGTAGTTTTGGTGGTTTTTTGGGGCATCAATTTAAAGCATGGTAGTTTTGGTGGTTTTTTTGGCAGATTGTGGTAGTTTTTTTGGAACCGCCATTTTTGATGTAGTACTTTTTGGTGGAGTTTTAGTAGTTTTTAGCAATTTTGGTAGTTTTTTGCGACAATCCTTTTTGGTAGTTTTTTGGTTCGTCAATTTTTAGAATGGTAGTTTTGGTAGTTTTTTGGAAAAGTCATTTTCGATATGGTAGTTTTTGGTAGGATTCAATAGTAGTTTTAGTGGTTTACTGGGTCATCAATTTAAAGCATGGTTGTTTTGGTAGTTTTTTGGTAGTTTTTTTGGAACATCCATTATAGATGCGGAAGTTTTTGGTGGGCTTTAGTAGATATTTGGCAGATTTTGGTAGTTTTTTGAGACAATCCTTTTTGACGTAGTAGTTTTTGGTAGGTTTTAGTAATTACCTCAGGCAGATGTCACACATCCTCGCGCCGACCTTCTGCTGTATGTCGTGTATGGTGTCCCTAAGCGACTTGGTGACCGCGTGGCCTCTCAGACTCTCCACGTTGAAGTTGTTCGTCTTGGCGGGGAAGATCAGGAACGCTACCACTGTCATCTCATTTGGTAGATTCTAGTAGTTTTTGGTAGAAGTTGATCACTTTTTAGGAGTTTTTGGAACACCCATTTTGACATGTAAGTTTCAATAGTAGTTTTGGTGGTTTTTGGGGCATCAATTTAAAGCATGGTAGTTTTGGTAGTTTTTTGAAAAAATCATTTTCGATATGGTAGTTTTTGGTAGGATTCAATAGTAGTTTTGGTGGTTTATTGGAGCATCAATTTAAAGCATGGTAGTTTTGGTAGTTTTTTGGCAGACTGGTTGTTTTTTGGAACAGCCATTTTAGATGTAGTAGTTTTGGTGGTTTATTGGGGCATCAATTTAAAGCATGGTAGTTTTTTGGCAGACTTTAGTTGGAACAGCCATTTTAGATGCGGTAGTTTTTAGTGGATTTTAGTACTTTTTTAGCAATTTTGGTAGTTTTTTGTGACAACCCCATTTGACGTGGTAGTTTTCGGTAGGTTTTAGTAATTTCCTGTAGTAGTTTTGATAGTTTCTTACCTCAGGCAGATATCATACATGGTAGTTTTGGTAGTTTTTTGCGACAATATGCTGTATGTCGTGTATGGTGTCCCTAAGCGACTTGGTGACCGCGTGGCCTCTCAGACTCTCCACGTTGAAGTTGTTCGTCTTGGCGGGGAAGATCAGGAACGCTACCACTGTCATCTCATTTGGTAGATTCTAGTAGTTTTTGGTACAAGTTGCTCGCTTTTTAGGAGTTTTTGGAACACCCATTTTGACATGTAAGTTTCAATAGTAGTGTTGGTGGTTTTTTGGGGCATCAATTTGTAGCATAGTAGTTTTGGTAGTTTTTTGGTAGTTTTTGGTTGTTTTTAGGAACATCAATTTTAAATGTGGTAGTTTTTAGTGGGCTTTAGTAGATATTTGACAGATTTTGGTAGTTTTTTGCGACAATCCTTTTTGACGTGGTAGTTTATGGTAGGTTTTAGTAATTTCCTGTAGTAGTTTTGGCAGTTTCTTACCTCAGGCAGATATCACACATGGTAGTTTTGGTAGTTTTTTGCGACAATCATTTTGACGTGGTAGTTTTTGGTAGGTTTTAGTAATTACCTCAGGCAGATGTCACACATCCTCGCGCCGACCTTCTGCTGTATGTCGTGTATGGTGTCCCTAAGCGACTTGGTGACCGCGTGGCCTCTCAGACTCTCCACGTTGAAGTTGTTCGTCTTGGCGGGGAAGATCAGGAACGCTACCACTGTCATCTCATTTGGTAGATTCTAGTAGTTTTTGGTAGAAGTTGCTCGCTTTTTAGGAGTTTTTGGAACACCCATTTTGACATGTAAGTTTCAATAGTAGTTTTGGTGGTTTTTTGGGGCATCAATTTAAAGCATGGTAGTTTTGGTGGGTTTTTTGGCAGATTGTAGTAGTTTTTTTGGAACAGCCATTTTTTATGTAGTAGTTTTGGTGGTTTATTAGGGTATTTTTGGTAGTTTTTTGGCAGACTGGTTGTTTTTTGGAACAGCCATTTTTGATGTAGTAGTTTTGGTAGTTTATTGGGGCATCAATTTAAAGCATGGTAGTTTTGGTAGTTTTTTGGCAGACTGGTTGTTTTTTGAAACATCCATTATAGATGTAGTAGTTTTTGGTGTATTTTAGTAGTTTTTAGCAATTTTGGTAGTTTATTGTGACAATCCTTTTTGACGTGGTAGTTTTTGGTAGGTTTTAGTAATTTCCTGTAGTAGCCTGAGCAGATATCATGCATGGTAGTTTTATACTTTTTTGCGACAATCATTTTGACGTGGTAGTTTTTGGTAGGTTTTAGTAATTACCTCAGGCAGATGTCACACATCCTCGCGCCGACCTTCTGCTGTATGTCGTGTATGGTGTCCCTAAGCGACTTGGTGACCGCGTGGCCTCTCAGACTCTCCACGTTGAAGTTGTTCGTCTTGGCGGGGAAGATCAGGAACGCTACCACTGTCATCTCATTTGGTAGATTCTAGTAGTTTTTGGTACAAGTTGGTCGCTTTTTAGGAGTTTTTGGAACACCAATGACATCGTGGTTTTTGGTAGGTGTCAATAGTAGTTTTGGTGGTTTTTTGGGGCATCAATTTAAAGCATGGTAGTTTTGGTAATTTTTTGATAGACTTTGGTTGTTTTTTGGAACAGCCATTTTTGATGTAGTAGTTTTGGTGGTTTACTGGGGCATCAATTTAAACCATGGTAGTTTTGGTGGTTTTTTTGACAGATTGTGGTAGTTTTTTTGGAACCGCCATTTTTGATGTAGTAGTTTATGGTGTATTTTAGTAGTTTTTTAGCAATTTTGGTAGTTTTTTGCGACAATCCTTTTTGACGTGGTAGTTTTTGGTAGGTTTTAGTTTTTCCTGTAGTAGTTTTGATAGTTTCTTACCTCAGGCAGATATCATACAAGGTAGTTTTGGTAGTTTTTTGCGACAATAATTTTTACGTAGTAGTTTTTGGTAGGTTTTAGTAATTACCTCAGGCAGATGTCACACATCCTCGCGCCGACCTTCTGCTGTATGTCGTGTATGGTGTCCCTAAGCGACTTGGTGACCGCGTGGCCTCTCAGACTCTCCACGTTGAAGTTGTTCGTCTTGGCGGGGAAGATCAGGAACGCTACCACTGTCATCTCCGAGCCGGATGACTGAAATACAAAAACATCATCATCATTAGTTGTACTTCCATTGTGAGTCGGGTAAAATGTAGATTCTTTAAGTCTGGTAAATGTCAATGATGTAAAATTCGATTAAAATGTATGTCAATATTGTAAAAGGCTGGTAAAAAGTTTGTCAATGATATAAAATTCGGTTGAAAAGTATGTCAATATTGTAAAAGGCTGGTAAAAAGTATGTCAAAATGTAAAATTCGGTTAAAAAGTATGTCAATATTGTAAAAGGCTGGTAATAACTTTTAAAAAAAATAAAACCGACTTCAAATGCGTGAACNTATTATTATTCTGTGGTAATAGTAGGTGTGTTACTGTAGACATTGATCTACTTATCTAATAAGTGTGCTTGACGCCTAAATGGCAATGCCAGGTTTTGTATGGAAGGTGGCGTCTTTTTTTTTTCGCGCGGCCATCGACCATACTTTGTTTTTTGATTACAAAATAGTGTAATAAACCAAACTTACTATGGCATGTATACCTCTAAACTCAGTCTGAACTGAGTTACGAGCATTAGAAGTTTGAATTTGAATTTGAATGATTTTCATACTAGATTTGCTTTTTGCGCGCAAGTTTTGTAAGAAATTGTAACAAAATATTGCGCTATTTTTTTTATTGCGCTGATTCCGCTGCATACTGATGTCTGGATCCTTTAATGGATGGTATTGTTTGTTTACACATACAATGTCATTATTTTGTTGCAATTTCTTATAAAACTTGCGCGCAAACAGCAAATCTAGTATGAAAATCATCAAACTTCTGATGCTCGTAACTCAGTTCAGACTGAGTTTAGAGGTATACATGTCATAGTAAGTTTGGTTTATTACACTATTTTGTAATCAAAAAACAAGGTTTGGTCGATGGCCGCGCGAAAAAAAGAAGACGCCAATTTCCGGCATTGTCTTTTATTAATCGACATGCCAAATAAGTCTAGTTCAGTGCTGTACTCATTATACAATTTACAGAGTCTAGATATTGGGGAGTAGGATCCAGATACCGTTTTTCTGAAGGGCGGACACAGGATTTTGATTGGATATCTAGGATATTTGTAGGGAACTTTGTAGGGATTATGTTGCTGTCACACAGCTGTACTGCGGGCGCCCGTCGCACAGTCGCGACAGCAATTTATTTACGCGCGAGCGATAAGGATGGGTAGCTTGGGGTCATTGGACAAAATTCTACGTGCTCGCAGACCAGACTATAGTAACCAACTAACACCCGTATTCACAAACATTACTATGAGGTCTCACAGTGCGCGTGGACGCACAGAGTATCAAAAACGTATTCATAAACAAAACTTGAGTGGCGGAGTGACACACACGAACCAATCACAGAGGTCTTTCAACGCTGTGCGTTCGATTTAGCATAGCGTTTCTGCTTCACTTAAGCAATCATCGTTTGTGAATACGGGTGTAAGTAAGACTTTTGCAATGGGCAGTCTTTGTCACTGTTATTTTTGGCAGATTTTATGAAAATACTAGCTGTGCCCGCGACTTCGTCCGCGTGGAATAATGACTTTGGGTAGGCACTTTTAATAATTTAGTCTAATTATTTTACAAATAGCTTTTGCCCGCGACTTCGTCGGTGGAGAAGTCGAAAACGTTCTCATACGATTATTTTTAAATGTTTTAACGTTATTATCTAAATGTTTGAATACTTTTAAAATATAAAAATCAGTTTAAATAAACATGAAAATATTTTTTTCTTATATTTTATGAATATGCAGCTCGGCCTTTGATCCGGTGAAAGTTACTCGATGGTATTATTTCTTTACAACGAAATCGAAAACTACACCTACCGCAGTATTATTGGTAAACTTTTTTTTATATTTTCTTACGGGTGCTAGAATCACCAAGCTTCCAGCATGCCACTGGCCGTGGGAGAAGGAGCTTTTCCTCAAGACTACTCCCACTACCTCAAGGGCCTCCGCCAAAACTCGCGCAAAAATGAGTTTATGTATACAGCGCAAGCAGGTGCCCGCGGCATGACTTTCATGCATTTACTATGCATTGTTGGGCGAGCGCACGCAGCGGGCAGTACTCCGAGGTTTAGTGGAGGCCCCTAGAGTATGGTAGTCGTTAACATGACGTCATGATTGTAAAAAAATGCACTAATGAGTAATTAATATCAACTTTGAAGCAAATCACCACTAAAATAACTTTCTACCCCTTTTTAACATAGTTAGGGGGTGCATTTCACTAAAATACGAAACACGTCTTCCATTAATTCTGTTATAGAATGCTTATGCAAAATTTTAAGTAGATTGGACGAAGGAATCTCGTTATTTCATACAAACTTTGCCCCTCCTTTTTACCTCCTTAGGGGTAGAATTTTGGAAAATCCTTTCTTATCAGATGCTTACGTCATACAAAGAACACACCGTCCAAGTTTCAGGTCTTTACGATCAGCGGTTTAGGCTGTGCATTGATCCATCAGTAGCGCGCGTAGTACTTGATCATTATTTTGCTGCGATGTGATTTTAAAACTGCGATATCTCCTAAGATATTTATTGAAATCGAATGGTGTAAAGGGCAAGAATGTTTAAAATTAAATACTTGTGGTGAATAATTTATTTATTTGGATAAGGATTAATATCATGTTTATAAAAACACCTTCGCAAATAATGCATTATTTTAAAACAGATTTTTTTTGCATAAAAATGGTTACTATGAGCCAACCTTAAAAGATAGACATATGCTACCGCGGACTTTTTTAAAGAACTTTTAAAGGGGAACAATCCTGTCATACATGATTTTTGCGAAACTTTAACCGTTTACGCAGCGTCAGCTCTCAAAAGGAAAAAAATCACTGATTTGAAATATTCTTGATTGGTGCTCCGCTCCTATTGGTCTTAGCGTGATGATAAATAGCCTAAAGCCTTCAGGAACTAACGGGCTATCCAACACAAAAAGAATTTTTCAAATCGGTCCAGTAGTTCCTGAGATTAGCGCGTTCAACCAAACAAACAAACAAACAAACAAACTCTTCAGCTTTATAATATTAGTATAGATGGTAGCCATTTTAGATAGACTATGGTAGTTTTTGACTATTTTAGCAGACTACTAAGCTTTAAAATGGTAGCTTTCAGTACATTTGGTAGATTTGCCACTTAACAGACTATGGTAGTTATTTGAAACTTTCAGTTCAGATAGTTTTAGTAGCAAATAATAATGCATCTTACTGGTAGTTTTCGGAACACATTAGTAGATTCTGCTATTTATTAAAATTAGGCAAGTTTTTGACTAATTTTAGGATTTTATGGTAGTTTTTGGTAGTAAAAATAGTGCGTCTTACCCGTAAAAGTGTCCTCTAGTGAACTCATTGATCTTTTCTTTGGCCAAAGCGTGCAAATTCTGGAATTCGTGTAGCGCCGAGAACTTCTTAACATTCAGTCCGTTTGGTGTGATTATGTCTGGTTTCCTCTTTAGAAGGTGCTCTGCTTCGTAACCTACGGGTAGTATTACAAAATAGGGATTAGGTATACAGTTTCAAAAGTCATCATCATCAGTAGAGTCACAGGACGTCCACTGCTGAACATAGGCCTCCCCCAATGCTTTCCATAATGGCCGGTTGGTGGCGGCCTGCATCCAGCGCCTTCCTGCTACATTCATGATGTTTTTGCGGCATAAACGGCCGTATCTTTTTTTACGTTAACTTAAGCCCGTTTTTACCATCAATCCCTAATTTTTAAGTGACCCCTAAGTAAACAAAATGTCTATCGTGTTACTATAGGGGTCACTTAAAAATTATGGATTGATGGTGAAAACGGGCGTGAGTTTCTTCCGCCACTTTTCAGCACCAGCCCATATGTTGTCCCGAAGTGGTGGTAGAGCAAGCTATATTTGGAATGTGTATAAGTGCCCTGGACAGAGCCTTCATACTATAATAGTTCCGCGCATTTTTTTACGTCAAATGACTTCAGATATGTAACCGTAAAATTGTGAAAATTCCATCAGTTTATAATATAACGTAGTCAAGTTAGATTATACACTCGACAGCAAATAAATCGAACCACCCGCGACGCGAACTTTAAAGATTTTCTTTTGACACAATAATGGTGCCCCAACAATATTGGTGTTATTTGAAAGCCCAATAAATATCCTTAAAGAAAAACACATTTAATTTCTTAATAAATGATTAACATATACCATAAATGTGACTTGAAAAAAGACCTCACTTTGGGCTCACCTCTGGGATCAATTAGACCAAATTTTATGGTTATAAAACCAAATAATGATCACACGTGTCCTCTTTAACAGATGGATAGCGATTAATCCCAACTTAACAGTTTTATAGCCATAAAAGTTGGCTCAAGCGTAACTATCTATTTTTTGAAGAAGTGACTCTAGATCCTTCTAAAGAAACATTTTTGGGGTAAAAACCTTTCCTATAATGAAATGAAGTTTAGAACTAGGCTTTTGAATGGTACCAATATTGGTGTGAAGTGGGGATGCATACGTTTGAAAGTGCTTGTCGCGGGTGGNAACAGATGGATAGCGATTAATCCCAACTTAACAGTTTTATAGCCATAAAAGTTGGCTCAAGCGTAACTATCTATTTTTTGAAGAAGTGACTCTAGATCCTTCTAAAGAAACATTTTTGGGGTAAAAACCTTTCCTATAATGAAATGAAGTTTAGAACTAGGCTTTTGAATGGTACCAATATTGGTGTGAAGTGGGGATGCATACGTTTGAAAGTGCTTGTCGCAGGTGGTGCGATTTATTTGCTGTCTAGTGTAGTTCGTTTCATCCACTCGGACGCGTCTCAGCAATGTTTGGTCTCGGTCGCGCGGGGTGCGGGGAGTGTGGTCCGAGCAAGCCGTAAGGCATTACTGTAGTGTGTGTGTGCACTCATGGATCATAACGTGTACCGATAACACTCCTGTCACATAAAAGAAAAACATTATACAGGGTGTTCCAGAATGGGTGAATCAAACTGATAGGGGAGGTAGCTCTACTAATGTACTATCCCTAAAAAATATGAAAAAAAAATAAAGCGCATAAGGAAACAAAAAAAATGTTTTTGAAAAAGTGTAAATAAATCAGCTATGCCTAAGTATCTGGCTATAATTGCTGCATTTGGAGTTTATTTGTACTTTTTTCTCACTAACATGATCGCTTCGTTTATCTGTAAACAAACTTTTGAAAATAATGTCTAGATTTCGAGTTTAGAACACTTTATTTAAAATAAAATTCGAGCTCAAAAAATTTTTTTCATATTTTTTGGGATAGTACATTAGTAGAGCTACCTTCCCTATCAGTTTGATTCACCCATTCTGGGACACCCTGTATACTCACCAGTAATATCAGAAACGGTGGTAAATATGTGCGTCATATGGGCAGCCGCTCGCTCCATGCAGTACCGGTGGTATATCTGTCTCTTTCCCGCTTCCTCATCCACTGAGAACTAGAAAGAGATAAATAGATACTATAGGCTCGGTTCTTTCAAAAAAACATTTAGTTCGTCGATTATTATATCATTATTATTAAAAACATTGGACACGTTGTTTTTATTTGTCAAACAAATGATTGCGAAGCTATGGTGTTAAAGTTCCACGTGACGTCACACTGTGCTACACATTTAACCACGCCTTGACGTCACAAGCTTATCTGTAAATCATTAGTTTTAAGAAGTAAAAAAATCCGTGTCGAGTATTTTTTGATAACAAAATCAAAAATCAAAATCCTTCGGGCCTATTCCCACCTCTCGTTCCCACCGCAACTCCTGTGTAGCCAGGATCTACAGCTTGACCGCCAACAACCCAACCGGTGAAGGTCAAGTTAGTCCCGGGGGAAAGTTAAACTGTCATTGGACCCGCAACGAAATTAATCAGAAGAACATATTAGGAGGAGTTCAAAGTTAAGTGTTACCTTATCTAAATTGTTGTAAAAGTCTGTGTTGCCAGCACACAGGTATCTTCCCAATAGAGTGGCGTGCGTCGTGAAGACCGTAGCGACATCTACATGGCGGACTCTGAAACATAAATTCAAGTTAGAGGTCCATCGCTTAGTTTAGTCAGTGCATGTGACAGTGCATTCTGTGCAGTGTGAGATGTAACCAGAGTAAATACAAATGAGTAGGTCATCTTCATACAAACGCCCGAGCGCGGTTTGTATGTGAGCGCGACACTGACAAAATTCAGCGCACCTCCCCGCTAATCCCCGCTAAATTTTGTCAGTGTGTGCGTGTGCGCCGCATACGTATTGGCGCGCTCACATACAAACCGCACTCGGTGCGTTTCTATGAAGATGACCTACTCACTTGCATAGGGTGACACACGGACCAATCACATAGCACTATTCAACGCTGTGCTGCTTCACTTAAGCAAGCATCGTTCGTGAATACGGGCGTAAGCTCCCTGAAATCTCGCTGACGTTTGCGGATTGACATCACAGAGAAGTATAGTTAATGTAAGTAACGTAAGTGAGATAAGTGAAGTAAATGGTGGAAGTCAATTAAGTTAGGTAAATTATATAAGTGGAGTAAGTGAGATAAGTAAAGTAAGTACCTAAGTATAGTATTTTTGAAGTCAAGTTAAGGAGTCTGCGGTTTGTATCTGAGCATTTAGTAAATGATGTAAGTAAGTGAGATAAGTGATGTAAGTGACTTAAGTGAAGTAAGTGGTGTAAGTGAAATAAGTGAAGTAAGTTTATTTATTAAGTAACCACAGCATGTTTGGATATACATATAGCATTCCACGGTGTTTCGTTCGTTCGTTCGTTCGTTCGTCTCAGCCGAAACACGTCCACTGCTGGACAAAGGCCTCCCCCAAGGATTCCACGGTGTTTACCTGAGCATAATAAGTCCGATGCCGGCCTGCCACTCGTGGAAATGAGCCACTACCCTTGGAGGAGTATCGCTGTAGTCCTCCGCCGCTTTGCGGAACTGTGGGAGAAAAGTTGAGTTAGAATAGTGCTAAGAAAACGATTATAGTCTGGTCTGTGAGCACGTAGAATTTTGTCCAATGACCCCAAGCTACCCATCCTTATCGCTGGCGCGTAATTATGTTTCTGTCGCGCTCGCACACTCACTGCGGGCGCCCGTCGCACAGTCGCGACAGCAATATAATTACGCGCGAGCGATAAGGATGGGAGCTTGTGGTCATGGACAAAATTCTACGTGCTCACGGACCGGGCTTTAGCAACCTTAATTCTACTAAATAGTATTGCTGTATTAATAAACTTTAGTTATTTAGACCCATCTATGGTTTCATATGCTAGCTATACTTTGGGACAAGCGAGTTCGCACATAAAATCATAGATGGCGCTGTATATGTGTGCTGTTTCACAGTCAATTTAGCATTCACTCTCTCACGTTTTCAACTCCTGCGTGAAAAGCAAACACATAATCTACCAACTTTGTAACTTATCTAAAAATAAAAAACCTCCATTAGACTTTTGTCGAGAGAGTTCTAAACTATCTTCTCACTCTCTCACACACACGCACACACACAGCGATGAACTGCGTCATAAACCCAAGTATCACCGAGTCGTTTGTCTCTATTTATTTATTTAGTTATTTATAGGTACAACAACAGAATACAATCTGAATCATTTCGAATGAGGGCTATCGTTTTAGCGTTTACCAGTTAGCGCCACTGTAGAGTAAGGTCCTGTCACTTGCTAGTAGCGAAGACAGTGGCGCCAACTGGTGAGCGCTAAAGTGGTAGGAGGACTATCGCATTTGCACTCATCAAGATGGCGCCACTGTAGAGTAAGGTCCTGTCAATCGCCAGGGGTGCCAACTGTTAAGTATAAAAACGATAGCCCTCATTCCAATAAATGTTGCACACAAAGTTTATACCTCTATGGCTAGATTTGAAAAAATTTCTCTCTCTCTCTCTCATTCTCTCTTTCTACTCACTTCAGTGATGAACTGCGCCACCATAAACCCAAGTATGACCGCGTCGTTCGCTTCAATGTCCAAATGTGGGATGCCAACAGAGGTTGTATCCCATAGTTCCTGCTTGAACCCGTCCAGTTGCCACGCGCCTGAGCCAATGTCGAAGAGAATGATTTGAGGGTTGCCATCTACAAGCCAAGTTCCAGTGTGGAGCTGTGAAAAAAAGATAAAATTAATAGACTTGAGTGGCGACCACGAGCCAGAAGACGTAGCGTGGGCAGGCCTCCCACTAAGTGGACCGACGATCTGGTGAAGGTCGCGGGAAGTGCCTGGATGCGAGCGGCGCAGGACCGGTCTTTGTGGAAATACTTGGGGGAGGCCTTTGTCCAGCAGTGGACGTCTTTCCGCTAAAACGAACGAACGAATAGACTTCGCGGACCAAAACCTTATGCAGAATGTAACAAATACTTGTCTGGAAACTGAATCAAAATTGGTTCACATGGTGTGACTAAGGGACAAATATGCGAACATCAGGCCTCCCCAACCCGTCTGGCCAGCGTGGGGAGTGTAGGACAAATCCTCTTGCCTCTGGTCAATTAGAGAGGGTCGAGGGCCTGCAGTGGAGACTAAATGACCTGATGATGGTGAACTTACCTTGTACCCCTTGCTCCTCATGGCATTCACGGCGGTTGTAAGCGGTGAGTTCGGAGGGAAGTCTGCCTCCTCAACCTCTGTACGGGCATGTTGCTCCTTGTATGGACCTGTTCATATAATAATTCATAATGTAATGTTCATACTAACCATAGTTTATAAAACCTTTGTTACTAACACTTTTATGGGCTATGCCTGAAATAAATACCTTTTATTTTATTTTATAACAATAATAAAACATTTTGTCGGAAAAAGAGCTTAAAAAACAATATTATAACAACATTTCTTGAAATAGACTAGTTTCCTAAAAAAATTTTTTTAGTCCACATATATTTTTATTTGTCAATCTAACAAATAATTACATAGTTATGGTGCGTTGAAGTTCCGCACGACGTCACAACGTGCGGCACTTTTATGCAAGCAATGACGTCACGGGCCTCTTCTTATGAACTTTGGCGCGCTTTATCTCTTTAAATTTTCATTAGTTTGAAAAATACGTGTAGAGTATTTTTTGATAACTTAACTGACGGACTAATTAAAACTCTTGCTTTTTGACCCAGGAAACATCCCTATTAGACAGTCGAATAGCTGATTAGTTTGCGTTCTGGATTACTAAGCAAAAAAAAAGATTTTAAGCAAAAAATTCAAAGGACAAAAATGCTCTTCCAAAGTCGGATGAAAAATAAGTTTAATCCTTCGCTATTGTGGACCAATATCTTAATCTGATGAAGTCCCTAGTAGGTTAAATACGCCCTTACACTTGTTACAGCTGAATATAATGTGCCATACTCACCAA
The DNA here is from genome assembly GCF_004193835.3 of Ostrinia furnacalis. Classification (NCBI taxonomy): domain Eukaryota; kingdom Metazoa; phylum Arthropoda; class Insecta; order Lepidoptera; family Crambidae; genus Ostrinia; species Ostrinia furnacalis. The sequence goes on from NW_021130850.1 coordinate 115,201, forward strand.
GGAGGCAATAATTGTCCCCCATCTCTTCAGTGGACACATAGGCCTTCGATCTGATCACCGTATAGATTCCACCAACTGGAACAAGACAATAACTTTACTCACTTGTGGGTAATGGACATTATCACCAGGTCATTTATGCGTGTTCTCACCATCAATTCCTAATTTTTAAGTGACCCCTATGGTAACAAATAACAGGATTTTTATTTACGGAGGGGTTACTTAACGTTAGGGATCGATGGTGAAAACGGGCATTAGTCTCCTCCACTATAAGAGCACTTTCCAAGTATGCCCGTGCATAGTTTCAGTGATAGCGGTAAATTGAAAAATGGGACCTTCAAACTTGATAATATTCAATCCTAATCAGTCCAAACAAAGTTACGAAGTCAAAAAATGTGTTCTAAGCATTTCTCTCTATACCTTTTCGTTAATTGGCATACAAATAGACTACTAGCACCTACCAGCGTGAAATGTCTGTCACAGATAAACTTTGTAGCGCGGGTCCCTGTTTCCAAAACCGGTATAAAAACTATCCTATGTTCTTTCCCGGGACTCAAACTATCTCTATGCCAAATTTCATCAAAATCGGTTGCGAGGTTTAAGCGAGAAAGCGTAACAGACAGACAGACAGACAGACAGAGTTACTTTCGCATTTCGCGGTTAATATTGGGACGTGTAAAAGCGCTTTTTTAAAGCCTATTTGCAAAAATAAATGAATTTTATGAATTTTATTTTATTTATAATATTAGTTGGGATTTAAACTTTAATGCCAAAATAAATTTGTACATAAGGCGAACTTAATGCACTAAAGCATTCTCGACCAGTTTACCTTTGGGTTGAGCAGAAAAGAAATTTGTTTGGCGGTACTTCTAGTGCAGTATAATAATATATATAATATTCAATCCTAATCAGTCCAAACAAAGTTACGAAGTCAAAAAATGTTTTCTAAGCATTTCCCTCTATACCTTTTCGTTAACGAGGGCTATCGTTTTTATACTTAACAGTTGGCACCCCTGGCGATTGACAAGACCTTACTCTACAGTGGCGCCATCTTTATGAGTGCAAATGCGATAGTCCTCCTACCATTTTAGCGCTCACAAGTTGGTGCCGCCACTGTCTTCGATACTAGCAAGTGACAGGACCTTACTCTACAGTGGCGCTAACTGGTGAGCGCTAAAACGATAGCCCTCATTGGCATACAAATAGACTACTAGCACATACCAGCGTGAAATGTCTGTCACAGATAAACTTTGTAGCGCGGGTGTCCCTGTTTCCAAAACTATCAAACTATCCTATGTCCTTTCCCAGGGCTCAAACTATCCCTATACCACAGTCCATAGTTACTGTTTCATCATCATCATCATCTCAGCCATAGGACGTCCACTGCTGAACATAGGCCTCCCCTAATGCTGTCCATGTTACCCGTTACTGTTTAGGCCAAGTTAAATATTAGTTTATCATTTAATTTACGTTTTGTAACAAAAGGGTATGAGTTCTTCTTCTTATTCGTTACGCTCGATTGAGGCGTTGTTCACATCGGGTGAGTTCTAATCTCAAGAAATTCTGGTTCTAATTGTAAAAATATGTTTGTGTTGTACAGTCATTAATTTATCGGATTTTTCTTGCAAAATCGGAAAAAAATACTCAACTATTTTCAAGCGAACGAAGTGGCTAAATATCGGTTACTTACATAGAATCTTAAAGCCTTAGGCGCCTACGCATGGCTACATTCTAGTCTAGACAAGTAACCCGATCCCTACGGTCAGTGCCTCCCCACAATGGGCCCGGTTTGAACAATAAGACAAGTGCACAGCAGTCTTAGACGTTTATTGGGTTATGCGAAAGATTATAAGACAGTACGCAGTTATTGTTTACTACATTTTGCCGCGGTTTCGTACGCATGAAATTCAATTTGTTACAGACCGTTATAAAATAGGGATATGTTATTCTGGTGTACCATACACAATAACTCTGATTTTAAAAACTGGGATAATTCGTCTCAAACTATCTCTATTATCTATTTAAGATCCAAATGCACCAACATGATGCAATAAACATTTATGACTATGACTATGACTATTACCATTAAAATCGATCCAGTAGTTTCGGAGCCTATTAACAATCAAATATTTCCTCTTTAAAATATTATATGTACGATTGTGGTCAAATACCTTCCTTGTTATGTATAAAGGTTCAGTCAAACCAACACGATCAGCCGGCGTGCAGCGATGGCGACCAAAATGCATTGATCGCCATTGCTGCACGCCAGCTGATCGCGATCGCGTTGGTTTGGCTGAACCTTAAAAACTCATAAAACTCATTTATTTCTGTAAATAGGCTTAAGGCGATTAGAGTCCTCAATGACCTTGGGCGTTTGACCTTCACGCCGCGAGCAACACCCGCGTACCCCGCACCAAAAACTCCGATTTGACACCGATCAAAAATACACGGGCATAGGTAGATACAGAATAGAAGCTCTTTCTTCATACATTACTGCCTATTATTTTAAACTTTAATTGATGAACCTTGATGTCGGTGTCATTTAACTCAGGCGTAAAGGTATTTACCTAATAAAAATAAAAAAATCCATGAACATTTTGTACGGGATAAAATTTTATTTTATTTTTCGTAAATTTTCTAATGCTTTTGTCGGTTCAGTCGTTCTCGAAATTTGAACAAACCCGACTTTATTACAAGCTTTTATTTAGCTTGCAATTTATGATGTATGTAGGTAATTACATAAATGTTTGTTCGGGTGGAATCTTGCAAGCTGAATTAGTTGCAAGCTGAATTAGTTAGACCAACTTCCTGATTTTTTAATCCAAAACAAAGAGACGTAGCGAAAATTCAAACGTCACAAATGTAGTCCTTGAACTGTTGTATAACATATATTTTTTCAACTATTTCTGTCCAGCAGTAAAAGAGGAGTAGGCTTTACAAAATGCCCATTTGGCGCGGATTGAGGACACTAATGGCGATTAAAAGAGGACGTGTAAAAGTGCTTTTTTAAGGCGTTAAAAAAGCACTTTTACACGTCCCAGTATTAACCCTACCACTGCTTCAGGACAATAAATGGGTCAGTGCTGAGAAGAAGCAGCGCAAGAAACTCAGTCACTAAATTGTCAGCCTCTTTTTCAAAGGTTTACAGGCTTTAAAAATACATAGTTATAAAAATATTTATGCGAGCTAGACAGTTACGCATCCAAACATTTTTATCTTTTAAATAATCATCGACTTTATAGTAGCCCTTTTTCATTAAGGTACTTTTCATAATATGTGCTTTGAATTTATGAATGGGTAGTACTACAACAGTTTGTGGTAATAATAATTTAATACATTTCCCCATAAAAAAATTGTAATAGAAAAAAAACTGATTGTTCGCCTCACCTTTGTTAGCAGCCTCCCAAGCCGTTTCAAAAGTCCATCTGTTCTCATCGCTGGCCGCCTGCCCTCGGTCCATGAAGGAGAGCAGATCATGAGTGGAATCTGAGCGGTAGAACCGCCTGGAGGTACGGTCGCGCGACATTGTGCTCTGTGGAAGAGAGAATAAGGTTCAATATTGTTCAAGATGGAGGAAAAAATGGAATCATCATGAATGGAACCCCTTGGAGGTGCGGTCACGCAACATTGTGGTCTGTAGGAGAGAGAATAAAGTTGAATTTGGTGTGCAGAGCAAGCTAAAGATGGAGGACAGCAGTTCATGCATGAGCGGTAGAATCGCCCGGAGATATGAGCACGCGACATTGTGTCCTATTTGGGAGAAGATATGGTTTAATTTGGCGTACAGAATTAGACGGTATTCGACAGGCTAAAGCTGAACAGCCTAGATAAGCGGTCGCACGACGTTGTGCTCTGTAGAAAAGAGAATAGGGTTTAATTTAGTGTGCAGACTGCGGCAGAGCCAGCTAAAGATGGAACAGAGGAAATTGTTCCCTGCTGGAGAGGATAGGGTTCAATCTGCTGTACAGATAATGGGTAAAGATGAAGGTGAGCAGATCATGAGTGGAATCTGAGCGGTAGAACCGCCTGGAGGTACGGTCGCGCGACATTGTGCCCTGTGGGAGAGAGAACAGGGTTTAATTTGCTGTGCAGATGACCATCTAGCTATTGACTAAAGTCTGGTCGCGGAGCACGTAGAATTTAGTCCAATGACCCCAAGCTACCTATCCTTATCGCTCGCGCGTATTTATATTGCTGTCACGACTGTGCGATGGGCGGCAGCAGAGTGTGCGAGCGCAACAGCAATATAATTACGCGCGAACGATAAGGATGGGTAGCTTGGGGTCATTGGATAAAATTCTAAGTGCTCAGGGACCGGCCTATAGCAGAACGATACTTATTGGCATCGAATGACTAAGGAAGAGGAGTGAAGTCGATCCTTAACTTCGAACTCCTCCTATGTTCATCTGATAAACGTTACCGGTCCAATAACAGTTTAACTTTCCCCCTGGACAAACTTGACCATTACTGGTTGGGTTATTGGCGGTCAAGTTGTAGATCCCGGCTACACAGGAGTTGCAGCGGTGGGAACGAGAGGTGGTAATACTCCCGTTTATAAGGAAGAGGAAATGCGATCTTAAGTTTGGATAATTTCAACCAAACCCATGCCTACTCCCGAGGCATTGTGTCATCATCAGCATCACCAGAACATTTAGTCTCCATTGCAGGAGCACGACCCTCTCTAATGTAACAGAGGCAAATGGAGGATTTGGCCTACACTCCCCACGCTGCACGTTGGCCAGACGGGTTGGGGAGGCCGGAACCACACGGATGTATCGTATTTGTAGATCATCACATAAGAAAACTACAATTTTGTCCTGTATTACAACAAGATAAGACGTCACTTTGTTTAGCTTGGTGTGTTGTCGTTCATCATCATCATCATCGTTTCAGCCACTGGACGTCCACTGCTGAACATAGGCCTCCCCCAATGATTTCCACATCGCTCGGTTGGTAGCGGCCTGCATCCAGCGCCTTCCTGCTATCTTTATGAGGTACGCGGCCTCCACTCCAGAACCTTGCTGCCCCGTCGGCCGTCAGTTCTGCGTACAATGTGACCTGCCCATTGCCACTTCAGCTTGCTAATCCGTCGGGCTACGTCAGCGACTTTAGTCGTTTACAGATCTAATAATTTCTGAATATGTAGTCTGATTTGCTTATTTACATAATAACAACAGACTTATTTCGAGCCAAAATACATGGCATTCTTAAATACCATGCAAGAGTATGAATGAGTTTGGATGAGATCCAATTACGTGTGATTGCGTTCGCTGACGTCATTGTAGGCGTGACTGTGGAGGTACTTATGTAGTAATTAGCTATGCTCATTTGTTTTTACGGTTTTAACCGAGTCTATGAACTATTGCTTGTATGTAAATGTATTCAAATATAAATGAAATTGCTAAAAGCAAAAGTTGTGAACGGCTAGACGAATTCGACATTTTTCGAAGTCATGGAAACATTTTAAACACACTTTGAACTCCTTAGAAGATAGTTAAAGGTTAATGTTAGTTATCCGGGCAATAAACTCTATTAGACTACCTACAACAGCGTTGCCAGACGTCCCGATTTTTAAATCAAATTTAAATGTCCCGCGCGGGACAGGCTCGGTCCCGCTTTTCGGAGAGAGACACTCACTTCACCAGACTATTGTTTGAAACGCCATATTATTCTAAAGACGAATTTAACGATAGAGTAAATCTGATTTAAAATGTTATTTTTTTGTTAAAATACATTTTCTATGGCTACTTTTGCTATATATTGTCACGTAAACGTAATTTTAAGTCAAATAAAAAGATAAATATTTGAAAACCTTTGATTGTATTACGTTTTTTTACTATGTCCCGCTTCTGACGGAAGAGTCCCGCTATTTTCACTCAAAAAGTACCAAAGTCCCGACTTGGCGAAAAAAAAAAACTGGCAACGCTGCGCTGGATGCAAGCCGCCACCAACCGGCCATTGTGGAAGTCATTGGGGGAGGCCTATGTTCAGCAGTGGACGTCCTATGGCTGAAATGATGATGATGACTGAGTTTTTTGCGCTGCTTCTTCTCAGCACGTCCATATTACTGTCCCGAAGCAGTGGTAGGCTTGGGACGTGTAAAAATACTCTTAGGCCCAGAACAGACGGTGAAACGCAACTGCTAGTTACTTTTGAGTTGCATCTAAGTTTCTGCCATAACGTCCGTTGAGAGACCACACATGACGCGACCAGTTTGAAACTTTCAGTTTCAGTTTCATTCATCAGAATCATTAGAAAGTTGCAGTTTCGTTGCAGTTGCATTTCACCGTCTGTTCTGGGCCTTAGGGAGCCTACTTGCATAGATAAATTATTTGATTTTGATTTGATTTGAGATGTATGTTAGTCAGCTAGTACGGACTTTATTGTAAAGACGGCACTGAATATACCTACTCGTACTATAAGATAGTACTCGTACAAAACATGTGTACGCAAACATTTGATAAAACCAAGATAAACAACCAAATATTTGGAATAAATGAGATATTCAAACTACCACTTGAGACTTGGTTGTTTTGATAAGCCTACACAAACGATATTGACATAGTAACATCAAAAAAGATACAGTAACTTTACCGCGCCTCTGTAAATGAAGCGAATCTATTGGTTCTTTACAAACACATCCCTCGCTACGCATCCTCGCACATCTCTGGTGGAAACGCAGTAGAGTAGGAATGGTTCAATTCCCAGTGTGGACAGATTTTATTGATCGGTTTGGTTGACTAAGCCCGATTTCACCATCAATCCTAAATTTTATGTGGCCCCTATGAAAACAAAATTCCTATTATTTGTTACCATAAGTGTCACTTAAAAATTAGGGATTGATGGTGAAAACGGGCATAAGGCATGTTTTATAACCGCCTGGCTAGCCACCATTTACCTAAGTCTGTCGTCAGTTGGAGGTAGGATAGCCAGTTCCTCCGTGGTTGAGCATTCCGGGTGAAGCTTGCTTCCACCTTCGGCCTGATCGTCACTTTTCATTAGGTGATATGCTGGCCAAGAGCTTCCTTGTTGTGGATAACAAAAAACATTCGTCCGAGGCTTGGTAATACTTATCCTACTGAGCCTAACTGTACTATGTTAAAGAGGTATAAAAATTGATCAATGAATAATTTATTTCCATAACTGATAGCATTATCAACATGTTGTTATTCTGTTTTGTCTTATAAGTTGCAAAAATATGAAAAGAATCTTTCAATGCCTATTTCAGTTACAACGGTCTCAATTGACTTGATCATTCTGATTTAGATTGCTGTAGGCACTTGTCCCATCGACGAGAAAACTACTATTATAGCTAGCCTAGGCGCAGACCACCGATTTTTAGTTGGCCGATAGTTGGGTCGGGCTGTTAATCGGTATGGAGGTGTATGAAAGTGCGCACATTAGGTACACCGATTTGCTATCGGCCGGTTCTTCATAGAAATTAAAATCGGGTCAACTATCGGCCAACTAAAAGTCGGTGGTCTGCGCCTAGGCTAAGAAACGTACAATAGATGAAGCAGTTGCGGATTTATCAGCAGCTAAATAAAGCCTAAGGCGGCAAAATTTTAAGGAGCGGCAGATTTACCTAGTTGGTAATTTTTTTATTTCGACTTCCTTCACAAAAAATCATATAGATCGTGCCATCTAGGAAGACGCGCCCCACCAATTTTTGGTCGAGGGAATCGCGGGGTGCGGGGAGTTAGATCCGAGCAATCCAAGCGTCATTATTGTAGGTGTTCGTGTGCACTCATGGATAATTTAGCGTGTACCGGTAAGTAAGTCCGGTAACACTCAAACATTAGCGGAAGAATGGTGGGGCGCGTCTTCGTGGATGAAACGATATACAATTTCCACATGTTTACAGGAAAACAATACGAAGTAGTATAACATGAGATCATAGTAGTATTGTGATATAAATTATCTTATCAAAACGTTGCGTAACGTAAGAGTTCAAGATTACTGTGCCGTGGAAAAATGGCCTAATATTAAGGGGGTTAAGGTCGACTATCGTATTTAGAAGACCGTATTATCGATAGATAGTTACATGGTTAGTGAAGTACATAATTATTATGTACATAAACAATAACTAATTCGTTCTGCTTTTTTGTACCACAACAGTCAGTCGGTTTTAAGTCTAGCTGCCTAGACCGGGACAAACTTGACCTTCACTGGTTGGGTTTTTATTGGCCTAGACCAGGAATACCAGGATCTTAGTCTAGGCAAAATCGGGACTATTATTCCCACCTCTCGTTCCTACCGCTGCAACTCCTGTGTAGCCAGGATCTACAGCTTGATCGCCAATAAGAACCCAACCAGTGAAGGTCATGTTTGTCCCAGGGTCAAATTGTAGATAGATCCTGGGTACTCATCAGTTGCGTTGATACAAGAAAGAATATATCTAACTGAGTTTCTTCCGTCACTTCTTCTCAGCACCAGCCTATATGTTGTCCCGAAGTGGTGGTAGGGCTATTTGGGACGTATGTTAGCACCCTGGAAAGGGCTTAGTACTGAATAAAGGATTTTTATTTGTGATAAAAACCGTTGACAACCGATTGAATAACGTTCCTTGACTCCACTGATAAGCGTTATCAGTCGCATGTTATGGACGTATTGTCACGCAATCGCAACACGCACGCGTAGTGACGTGATCATCATAGTTCTTCATCACGCCATCATGGAACTGTCGAGTCTTGACATGTTCCCTACGTGATAAATAATCATCATCGGATTACCAAGCCGAAATTCCGATCGATCAGCAGATCAAGCGCCGCAAGTGGAACTGGATTGGTCACACTCTCCGAAGGGATCTGGGTTCAAGCAGGCTCTGGATTGGAACCCCCAAGGAAAACGCAAACATGGTCGCCCCAAGCAAACTTGGCGGCGCACTGTGACAGACGAGGCGAAGAAGATCGGCAAGACTTGGAGCGGATCAAACGCGTAACTCAAGACTGAACGCGATGGAGGACTGTTGTGGACGCCCTCTGCCCCGTCTAGGGGACATAGGACCATAAGTCAAGTCAAGGATTAGCGAGCTGAAGTGGCAATGGGCAGGGCACATAGTACGCAGAACTGACGGCCGATGGGGCAGCAAGTTTCTGGAGTGGAGGCCACGTACCGGAAAACGCAGTGTACGACGTCCACCCACAAGATGGATCGAAGACCTCATAAAGGTAGCGGGAAGGCGCTGGATGCAGGCCGCTACCAACCGGCCGTTGTGGAAATCATTGAGGAAGGCCATTGTCCAGCAGTGGACGTCTTTCGAATAAGAAAAGGAGGGCATAATTGAGTCTTAAGATTATCAGGTTGATTCGTCAAGAATTGTCCGTATTTTATCAATTAATTTGCGATTCACTTTCACAAACACTTCTTTGATAAGAATAACTGTTATTTAATAACTCTTCTTTTCATTAATAAATTAAGATGACGTCTGAGTATATCTTATGGTTTGGATATAAGTTACATATTTCTAGGCAATAGGTATCAAATCAAATAGTTTATTCAGTACATAGGCCCTTTCCAGGCCACTTATGTAACACGTTCCAAATATAGCTTGCCCTACCACCACTTCAGGACAACATATGGGCTGGTGTTGAGAAGAAGTGGCAGAAGAAACTCAGTCAATTTTGTCAGCCATCATTAGTATAACAAGATTTTTGGCTAATTTAATTAATAATTGAAATAACTGTTACCATGAACAGTCAATAGCACATCAATCTATACAATTTTATTGCAAATTGATGCTTGTTACAACTGCTAAAGATATCACAATGTATAGCTTATTTTGCCCATCATTCTGGTTGATAAAAATTATATTGAACTGCTCAAATTACCTATATGTATTAATAATTTAAATGGGATTGACACCATATGATATTTGTTGAACTTACATAAAAAAAGATAATTTATAATGTTCTTAAAACAGAGCAGAATATTAATTGATTTTATATTAACAAACTGATAAAAACTTTTGCAATGTTTACAATGTTTTGAATTCTTAACCAGTACCTAAATGAAGTACCTACCACACAAATATTTTTCTTCTTTCTTTCTTTACAGTCTTTATTGATATTCTAATTTACTGTAATTTAATATGTATGTAGCAAATGTATGTAAAAGTTTTTTATCAAAAATCGAAACTCTCTTATTCATATAAATTTTATGTAAGTGTAACTGTAAATAATTTCATTTCATTTCACATTCCAAAAGTGAAAGTAGAATTTTATTGTAAAAATCAAGTTTTGGTCAGTTTCAGAATGAAGCATGCAATAAAAATGTTTACACTTTAAACCAATTTAAAACTAAAGTAAATCCTCCATTGGTCCCCATCTTGATAAAATATTTTAGGTTTATCTTTTAGTTTTACCTTTTTATAAATCTTTTGCATTTATCCATTGAAACACTATCTAATAAAAAAATGTTACAATGTTCCATGAAAGCCAGTAGTAAGTAGGAACAGTTTAATTTATAATTTTAAGTTACAAAGATTATAATTCATTAATTAATAGTAAACTTTATTCAAATAAATTTTTTCCTTCCTTTTTACAATATTGAGTATTTAACAGGAAGGATGTTTTAGAACATTTTAGAAAATCTATTTACCAAGTTTTATTCTTGTTTTTAAATTAACTTACAAGTTTTCAATATGTCCTAAGAAGGCATATTAAAAACGTCGTAATTTAAGTCCCAATTTAAAATTCAAATTAGTAAATACGCGACATTCCAACAGTTGTAGGAACAGGAAAATAGTAAAACAGGGCTGGGTTACGGCGAAACTGTATCGAAAATATAGTACATTCGCACTACGAAGATAATGCGAATTTACGACAACAAACATTAGGTAATGCGAGCTATATTTATCCACGACGCCGGATGAATGGTGCGACACGTCGTGAGCCATTGAAAAGTAATGAAAAATAACTTACCAATAAATTAAAAAAGAAACTTTCGCACTGGAACGGGCGGTTGAAAACCACTGAATTATCACTGAAATGTCCACAGTACACGTGTTAAATCGATGTTTTATTCACGATTGTGAGGTTTGACGAGTTATTTACGTGCATTCGACGCAAAATACATGTCTGCGCGGGTAGGAAATTCAAACAGAAATAGGTTTGGAGGTTAGAAGACGTCAAACACGACCGATTTTGAAGGTCACCTTGAGTTGACAGCTCGCTCAGCTGGTTTGAAAGATGTTTACGGAGCTAGTAAAACTTTACATTTCGTATTTCAGAAATGAAATAATAGTTTTATCCGACACAAGAATTAATTCCGTAGCATATTAGGGCATATTATTCCCATGTAATATTTCGGGAATTACTAAATAAGAGAAAAAGTTCTCAAATTCCGTTTTCACAGAGAAGCTTTCTAACTTCTTCTTTTAGCCAAAAATTATCTAGCTTTATTAAAGGGACTTATGGGCATGCTTGCTTATTGTTCAAACTAGACAAAATAAATCTACTCATTTAATACAAGTGACAAAAATACTACCCGTTCGCGCTAAGTTTGACGGTCCGTGGAATGCGCGTCCCCTCCCCCAACCGCGATTAAACGCAATTAGTTAGTGATTAAAGGCAATTAATGTGTCTTATTTTACAATAATAATAAATAAAAAATATTTTAAATCCAGTTTGATAACGTTATAGACGCTTCCTTTCGAGTGACGTCATATCGCCAGCGGCAAACTTAAAGCGAACGGATAGTAGTTTACCTACCTGCAAGTGAGCAATATGGTGAGCAGACAAGTTTAGGAGCCTCTGATTTCTATTGATAGGGATAAAAAACAAGCCAAAGTAATAAGTAAAAATTTTGTATTAACAATTTACATCAAATCAACATTAATACTTACATAATTACAAATTAAAACTTAACCATAATACAAAACTAAATTTCTTATGTTTTTCACTTCTAGAAAATGTAAATTTTAACACATTTTACTGTTATAAAAAAACTTAAAAAGCATCTAAAATTATAATTTACAGTTTTTAATACGAGATAAAATCATCACAGTCATTGTAAAAGGCACAATATTCCACTACTAACAATATTAACAAAAGAATCAGTACAACACGAGTTAACTGCGCACCCGGCGGCCGTGACGTCACATCGACGCTCTGGTACAAACGGGGCTAACGAGTGCGAGGAAGAGTCGCATTCCAGCGAGGTGCGCAGTTAGCTTAATCGAGCTGTAGATTAACTTTTTACATTATATCTCTCTATTCTAAACTCAAAGGTGGGCTGCCATCGAATTCCTCGGCAAATTGGTCCTCCTCTTCCAAAGAATTATCTTGTACGTTAGAAAAGTTTAACTTAACAGGGTGAACATTTTTTACATAAGTTCTATTCATTGAAATAATCGGACTTGACTGAATATAATTTTTATTACTATTTTCAGTGGATTTTTTCGCACTGGCAACACTGGTCTGAGCCAGCGGACTTTTGTACGAATTGAACGCGTTCTTTGACTTGTTTATAATGTTCATCGGACTCAAAGGAGGTGGTTCTCCAATCATTTTTAATCTGGAAATCTTTTCGTTCACCTTTCTCTTTCTTTCCTTGCTCTTTGGAGATAGTTCTTGCGTGTCTGCTTGGCGGAATGTGGACTCAAAATCTAGGCCGGTAAGGTTTAAATTGTCTTCACATTTGGCTGCTAAGGGACTGTCGATAAAAACTTTGTTTTTCGTCAAATTCAGTTCGTGAAATCGATAGGGCGATACGTTTTCTGCACAATGTTTATTGGAGTAATTATTTTTCTTATTTACACACTCCTCGCAAAACTTTTTTCTATCTACACCGCACATTTTCTTCTCAAATTCAATAATCATGTTCCTAGCTTCTAAACTTTTTGGAGTTTTGGTAAAAAACGAAAATTCTGTAACCCTGAACTGTGGGATGCTTTTTCTAGTGTTGCCAGCGCGTTTCTGCAGATTCGTACACGAGATTATTTGTCCTGTATCTAGTAAATTTTGGAAGCCGAACTTCCTGAGGCCTCCCCAAAAGTTGACGCAAATAATGTTCTTCTCACAGTCAGATAGATACACATTTTGGAATGATTGTTTCGAACATTCTACGTCGATTTGAAATATGAAACCAACAGTATCAATTTCATTGAAGTCCGTCATCATGGAAGGGTTTTGTGCGAGGTCTCTCACAGGGTAGCACTTTCGGGCCAGCGTTTTAAAATGTGGTTTCAATTTGTCGGGCACTTTGTACTTGCTTTGACTGAAGATAGACTGACGTCCGGCTGACAGGTGTATTTCTGAGCACCTGAAAATATAAGATATTAATGATATTACTGTCATTATTACATAAAACTTAAGCCAAAATTATTTATCTAGTACTTAAATTCAGAAATAAATAATTATTGATTTTAAGACGTAGGACGTCCACCCACGAGGTGGACCGACGACCTCATAGAGGCTAGCAAGAAGGCGCTGAATGCAGGCCGTTACCAACCGGTCATTATGGAAATCATTGGAGGAGGCCTATGTTCTGCAGTGGACGTCCTATGGCTGAAATGATGATGATGCTTACCTGATAGCAGTCGGAACTACATTCATAATTTCGATCCACGAATCCTCTTTGATTATTTCTGTCAGCATAACATTCGGTTTCCATATCGACATGAAACCTGGAAAAAATAAGATTAAAGAGTAAATTAATATACTATGTTCTATGGGATTACTATGGGCCTCATTCTTATTAGGCCCATAATAGGGTCAATGTAACCCAAAGGGCGATTGAACATGCTATGCTCGGATATTTCTATCCACGAATCTGAAATGACGAGATCAGCAGGAAAACCAAAGTGACCGATATAGCCCGCAGCATTAAGTACTAAAATCAAGTGGCAGTGGGCGGGGACAATAACTCGTAATGTTAATGGCCGCTGGGGCAGAAACATTCATATAAGAAAGTTGTCTTTTGATTTTTCTATTGTAAAAAGTTTAGTCTATAGAAAGCTACTCTGCATTTCATTTTATGTATATTTTGTACGATTTAACTGAAAATGTATCTTCTAACCGCGCGATATGGAAGTCATTGGGGGAGGCCTATGTCCAGCAATAGATGTCCTGTGGCTGAAATGATGATGGTGATGGTATTCTAAGCTAACCTTTAGTAACCCCACTATTCTCCACTCCAGCGACCCGTATCTTCAACAATCCAACGACGTTCCTGCCGACATCTAAGCCTCGTTCTTCTAGCTTCTTTCTCACTCTCTCTTGGATGTTCTGCAAAAGCTTCTCTCTTTTCTTGCTGGATTTCGCTTCTAAGGATTTGGTTTGAGATTCCGTCTGCAACAAAGTGTTTTTAAATGAGTGCTAATAAAGTTCTTCATAAATTGAAAACTACTAGTCTTATGAGGGTTCTGTCCCATGTACTGCCACCATAAATTGAACTAGGTTCACAAACTTGACCTTCACTGGTTGGGTTTTTGTTGGCGGTCAAGCTGTAAATCCTGGCTACACAGAAGTTGCAGCGGTGGGAACGAGAGGTGGGAATAGTCCCGTTTATCAAGTTCGAAAACTAGTACTCACCATAAATTCAGCTGAAAGTTTTCGATGTTTCAATTGAGATCCAATCGAGTCTTGAGATTCCTATAAAAAGATTTTTTTCATTAGAAAAATCTTCCATTTATGCATAAATATATTATGTACAATCCGATCGAGCTAACTGGGCACCTCACCACAGAATAAGTAATAGTACAGGTACAGAAGGATTACTCCGCAAGACGATTTAAATAAATGCGAGTCTTGCTGCGACGCGATACAGTGGAATTCAGCTCGCACAGCACTACGTACCTACAATTTTATTCACCTACAAGTTTTGTCTCTTTCTATCGCGTGCCTCTGAACTCTTCTTACGCTGTTAGGGTTGCTGTCTAGTGAAAAAAATAATTAATCTAGGTACTTATTTGTAATGAGGTACGTATGTAGGTAAGTATGCATTCATTATGGAAAACCTTGGGAGAGGCCTTTGTCCAGCAGTGGACGTCATTTGGCTGAAACGAACGAACGAATTCTGAGCAGTAGTCATGGTAGGTTAGGTTCCTATACTATCCTAAGAATTATTGATTACCTACATGGCCAACATACCTTTCAGCATCTTTGGGAAGCGAAAAAAAAAGATAAATCCGGTAGAGTTCTTTTCGAATTTTAACACCCGAACGCCGCACAATATTTATTTCTCTTTATGTCCATTTTTAAATAATACTTCGATCATAGAATTATAATCATACTACAACGCACGCCAGCGTCCTGAGGGGCGCGCGCGTGACACTCGACTGATATAATACCCGCCGGCGGGGCGCTTCGCTGTAGGTAAATATCGGATGTACCGCGCGGAGTGAGCCAGGCCTGACCTCACTTCAATTCGCCCCGTCCGTACCAGAGCGGCAATGTGACGTCACGGCTGCCAGATGCGCAGTGAACTCTATCGGGCGGGTTGTACATTTTTATTTTCAGTACACAGTTATTTCACCTGATCCGACAATTCTTTCTCCACTTCTTCGTACAGTTTCTCCATTGCTGTCTGCCTGTCTGACTCGTATTTGATCTGGTGTATATTCTCCAAGCGTTCTGAACGGGTCACTGAAAAAATATTATTTCAGATTAAATATAAAGATTTTACTGACTTCGTAAATGATGCGGCTGCTCGATACCGGAAATTACGTCACAAATGACAGCTAGGATAAGATGGCCGCGTTGCCATAGCAACATGTCTTTGACCGCTTCTATGATGACCCAGAAGTAACGGGTTCGAATCCCAGTTAGGGCAAAATTTCTGCTTGTGTTGGGGCTTGTTCTAAATCCGGCAAGTAGTCTTTTATTATTGTTATGTCGATTAATACTACTACGTATACATAATAATAATATACTCGCTATTGCCCGCGGCTTCACCCGCATGAAAATTTGTCTGTCACAGATAAACTTTATCGCGCGCGTTCCTATTTCAAAAACCGGGATAAAAACTAACCTTTGTCCTTTCCCGGGACTCAAACTATCTCTATGCCAGATTTCATCAAAATC
The DNA here is from genome assembly GCF_004193835.3 of Ostrinia furnacalis. NCBI lineage: Eukaryota > Metazoa > Arthropoda > Insecta > Lepidoptera > Crambidae > Ostrinia > Ostrinia furnacalis. Next base: position 131,223 of record NW_021130850.1, read on the forward strand.
GGTTCAGTGGTTTAGGCGTGCAAGCGCGACAGACGGAAAGAGTTACTTTCGCATTTATAATATTAGTAGGGATTATTCCCTTACCAGTGCTCCCGTCTTCAAACTTCTCAACATACAGCATCGGATACACCCTTGTCACGTACAGACGGAGCTTCGAAACTTTCCCGCCTTCCGGCTTGACAGATGACAGCTCGGTCAAGATGGCCGCGTTGCCATGGAGACCGAGGCGGGCGTCCCACCGCGCCCGGCGCGTGGAGTTGCCGAAGATTTTTAGACGGACTGATGATGTGTCCTGAAATTAAGATATAGATCATTATCAGGTCATTTAGGCCCGGTTTCCATCTAGCGGAGTGGAGCGGAGCTGTAAGGATCGTAGCGGAGAAGTGGAAATATTGAAATCTGATTGGTTATCCAGTGGTTCCCAAACTTATTTAGTGTAATGCCCACTTTGAGAATAAATTATTTTTTAGCGCCCCCCATTTTTGTAGTCAAGAGTCGAGCTCAGTCGATGTCTAAGAGTCCTCCTAGTAGATGACGCCTCCCAAGCCTCTACACAACATCCCGATTTTTTTTCTGGGTCTCTTACCGCCCCTCTTTAAGCCTGCAGCGCCCACAAGGGGGCGTTATCGCCCACTTTGGGAAAGACTGGGTTATACAAAACACTTCTTCGCTATGCTTCGCCTTAGTGGAAACCGGGCCTTACGCCCGTATTCTATGAGGTCTCACAGTGCATGTGGACGCACAGGGTGACACGCGAACCAATCACAGAGCTCTATTCAACGCTGTGCTGTGCTGGATGCAGGCTGCTACCAACCGGGTGATGTGGAAATCTTTTTTTTTTATATCCACAACGAGGAAGCTCTTGGCCTGTATCTCACCTGATGGTAAGTGATGATCAGGCCGAAGGTGGAAGCGAGCTTCACCCGGAATCCTCAACAACGGAGGAACTGGCTATCTTACCTCAAACATTGTTGTTATGGCGACAAACTTAGGTAAGATGGTGGTATCTAGCCAGGCGGACTTAGAACAAGCCCTACCACCAACCAAACCGAACAGAAAAATCTGTCCCCACTGGGAATCGAACCCGGGACCTCTGCGTCTGAAGCAGATGGTCTTACCACTAGACCACAGAGGCGGTTGCCTCATTGGGGGAGACCTATTGTCAGCAGTGGACGTCCTGAGGCTGAAATGATGATGAAGATTACCTATACGTACCTCCCAAGGAGCAACCCCTTGTTCACAATTCACTAACTCGGCTCCATTTGTCATAATTTTGCTTCCAACCGTTATTTTCTCTTCATAGACAAGTTTCGTCAGCATTTTGTCTATGACCGCCTTTACGCAGTACCAACCGTCTGTGAGGAGCAGTTCCACGTTTGATATTGGGTTGGCAACACTGGAATTGATGATATTAGATTTTAATAAGTTGCTGATGATATGAAGTAAATAAATAAACATTTTTGGACATTTTACACTGCGCCATTAAGTCCCAAACTAAGCACCCTATGGATACCAGACAGTGGATAATTATGAACCATTACACCGAACGGCCGACAGAGCAGAGTAATGATAATAAAGGCGCGAGCGCAGTGCGCGCACATGTTACTTTTCTCACCGTGACAGTATCTCTCCTTAAATAAGAATAACTACTAAAGCCCGGTCGCCGAGCATGTAGAATTTCGTTCAATGACCCCAAGCTACCTAGTATTGCTGTCGCGCTCACACACTCACTGCGGCCGCCCGTCGCACAGTCGCGACAGCAATGTAATTACGCGCGAGCGATAAGGATAGGTAGCTTGGGGTCATTGGACGAATTTCTACGTGCTCGGCGCCCGGACTATACGTTGTCTCTCTTTTTCTCTTTATAAAAATGTAAAATATAGGCACAGTCACGGTGACAAAAAGTAACCCGTGAGCGCATAGCCTAAGTAATCATAAAATATAACCTTACCTGGTAACACTGACACCATCCACAAAAATCCCGGCAACACACAACACCATGCTTTTGGATGCGACGTCATCTTTCTCCAAAATCTTCCTTAGCACTGGCCTTTCAACATTGTACAGTTCTTTATCAAATCTATACTTCAACTGTGCTAGAACATTTTTCGCTGTACACACTCTATTCAATGTTTGAGTGAATTTCACTTCGTATGATATTAGCTTCCATAATATCAATTTCAAATGATTGTCCAACCACCCGTTAGGTATTAATTTCTTGTTAACAGCTTTTAGAAAATATTCTTTTAGATCTTCTATAGAAAATTTGCCTTTGGTTATATCATTTCTAAGCCCAGAAAATTCGAAATCCAATAACGTTTCCATACTAAAATTCAAAATGTATGGATCGGTATTCAATTTGTCTTTCTTTTCAACATTGGCTAGGTCTTTAAGAGTGTACCTTTTGTTCTTTTTGTAGTCTTCGTTAAATATTAAATTTTCATCTATTTTTGGAGTAACTTTAGTATCAACTGTAGTTGTTTTATTATCATTTCTGTAGGGAGTGTTAAATTTACGCCTTTTGGCTCTAGGGCAAGAGAGAATAGGACTGCCCGATCTCTTAGATTTAATTGGCGTAGAATCTTTGCAAAAATCTTCTGTATAAAGAGTCTGATCAAAATTGCTAATCACTTGTGTGTTTATTAGTTTTTCTAAATTGTCTGTAACTCTTTGATCTAGTTTTTCTTCAATTTTTGCTGTTTTTACATCTGTTAGAAGCTTTCGTGGGTCTTTAAAAGCATTCTCTGAGACTTTAACATCATTTTTACCAAGCTTCGAACTTGCATCTGCATTTCTTAAGTGTGTTTGATCTTTAATAGCGTTATCTAAGTTTTCTTTGCACTCGTCATCACTAAAATGTTTGCTTTGTAATATTTCTCGCGATTTCGCTAAAGCTTCTTCAGATATTTTGACTTTCTTCTTATTTGCTGTTTCGAAGCCTTTAAATGGGAGTACATTTTCCATACTTTCACTTCTGTAAAATTCATCGAATATTCTTTTGCTTTTAGCCAAGGCATCTTCTGAGACCTTCACAGATTTGTTATTAGCCGTTTGGAATCCTTGAAAATTACTTGATTTTGTAGTTATTTGATTCAAATCATCGTTATCAATATCCTTAAATAATGCTTTACTTTTAGCAAGTGCTTCTTTAGATATTTGTACTGGTTTCTTGCTGGCAGTTTCAAACCCTCTAAACGTGGGTAAATCATCTATTTTTGTTGGACTATCTACAAGATTCTCTTCGTTAATATCTTGGAATATCGCCCTACTTTTGGCCAAAGCTTCAGATGAGATTTTGACGGGTTTCTTACTTGCTGTTTGGAATCCTTCGAACTTAGATTCACTGACTTTATTTGCTAGTCCACTCTCAGTAGCATCAATGTCTTTAAATATTTCTTTACTTCTTGCTAGAGCTGTGTCTGTAATTTGTACAGGTTTGTTGCTAGCAGTTTTGAAACCTTTGAATTTAGATGCAGATTCTAATGTTGTTGATTTTAAAGGATTAGTAGGAAAGTCTTCATTATCTATGTCTTTGAATAAGTCTTTACTTTTAGCTAAGGCTTCAGCTGATATTTTAACAGCTTTATTGCTCGCAGTTTGAAAACCTTTAAAAGCGATAGTACCTCTATTTTCAGTATTTTCATTAGGATCTTTTTTGCCGTCAATATCTTTAAATATTTGCTTGCTTTTAGCTAAAGCCTTTTCGGAAACATTAACAGGTTTCTTACTAGAAGTTTGGAATCCTGCAAACTTAGTGACGTCATTCGTTTCAAGTCCATCAATGTCTTTGAAAATATATTTTGTTTTAATCAAAGCTTCAGCAGATATTTGAACAGGCTTCTTACTTGCCGTTTGAAATCCTTGAAATGTTATAATACCATCTTTTACACTACAATTATCATCAATATCTTTGAATAACTCTTTAGTTTGAGCTAAGGCTTTGGCTGAGACTTCTATTGACTTATTATTAGCTGTCTGAATCCCTTTGAAAGGTTTTTCATTTAAATCTTTACTAACATAGTCCTCATCCAAGTCTTTGAATATTTCTTTACTCTTAGATAATGCGTTAGCAGAAATAGTTATAGGTTTATTACTGCCTGTTTGAAATCCTTTAAATTCAGGAACTTTTTCGTTTCTATTTACGGCATTTTTGTTTGAAATATCAACATTTTCGTCTTCTATTTCTTTAAAAATTGCTTTGCTTTTAGCTAAAGCTTCAGCTGATATATTTATTGGTTTTTTACTTGCTGTGTGAAAGCCAGCATAAGATGTTTTGTTACTATTATTATATTCAGTTTCAGTCGCAGCAATTTCTGTATCTAGCATTGCATTTCCAAAACTCTTACTTCCTATTAAAACGTCGCTATGTGTTGTATTTGCTTTACCTTCAGTTTTAGATTTCTTTAGAAGTTTCGGAAAGACATCTCTATCATTTTCCTTATCAAAATTCAAATCATCATCGAGTCTCAAATCTTTAAACACGTTTTTGCTCTGAGCTAAGGCTTTGTCAGAAATATTAACAGGCTTATTGCTGGCAGTTTTGAAGCCACAAAGATCTGGAATATGTACTTTTTCTAGATCTAACAGCTGAGTGTCAAACGCTTCATTGAATTCGTCATCGAAATCTTTAATTTGATCTGAATCTATTGCTGACTTTCTGTTGCTTGTTTTCTCTTCACTATTCGTATTATCTTGTGCGTCAGAAGCATTATCGACGTAAATATCTTTAAAGACATCTTTAGTGCTTGTTTTCTCTGATCTATTCATATTATCTCGAATTTCAGAAGTATTTTCAAATTGAATAACTTTGAAAATTTCTTTAGTTTTTAAATAGGCCTCATTAGAAATTCTAATAGCTTTATTATTGGCAGTTTTGAAACCAAGAGATGGACTTTTATGTATTTCTATAGGTCTCAGTTCAGATTCACATGGTTCAGTAATAATATCTTGAAAAATGCTTTTGCTTCTAACTAAAGCTTCATTGGATACTTTGATATTCTTATTGCTTGCTGTCTTAAATCCCCCAAAACCTTTACTGGTAGATGGCTGATTAAGATCTTCCATTTCAAAAGCAGCAGTAGTAGTTTTCTTAATATTAGCTGAAGTAAAATCAGCACTATCATCATCCTTTATATCTTCAAATAGATTTTTGGCCTTTTCCAAGGCTTTTGATGATATATTTATCTCATTGTTACTAGCAGTTTTGAATCCCATGAAAACTGTGTGTGAATCTACTTCTTTTATATGCTTATCCTTACAAGATGAAGGTTCTTTCGTGGCAATTTCATCTTCTAACTTGCTTTCAAGAACACGGTCGCTAAAATCGATGCGATCAAAGAACTTTATCTTTGTATTAACATCAGCACCAGATTTTTTAATCACTTCGTCGTTTTCGTCATTAATTAGAGACATATCATGAGCAAATTCATTCAGTATATCATCATCTATCTGTGGGTTTGTCTCTATTTTGTCATTATTAACTTTATCTTCTATTTTCAAGTCTTGTTTTTCTGAAACATTGCTACTATCTTCCACATCGAAATTTTCTTCAATATCAATATCTTGAAATACCCTTTTGCATCTAGCTAATGCCATATCTGATAGTTTGATTTTTTTCCTATTAGCTGTCATAAAACCTTCGAATTTCCGCTTATCTGGTCGCTTCAGATTGTCTATTTCTTTTTCAATCAAGTCACTTCTGTTTTCTTGAACTGCTGCATCGAAATTCAATTTTATATCACTCGTTTTAGAGTTTATTTTTGACTGTGGTGTCATATCATGTTTTGCTGTGAAACTGTCTACCAAATCAGTTAATGTTACTTTAGATTCTTTATCTACATCGTCTAGTATACTTTTTGCTTTCGAAAAAGATTCTGCAGATATTTGTATAGACCTATTGCTGGCTGTTTGAAACCCAACATACATTGTTTTGTCCAGCATATCCGGTTGTTCGTAAAATGACGTCTCTAGTGCACAAGTGAGGGGTATATCATGGAATTCTTTATGTAAATACTCATTTTCTTCATCACTGCTAAATAGAATTTCATCCTTTAAGAACACATCATCAGATTCTTTACTAATCTCAACAGGATTATGAGCTTTGGTGCTATGTTCTTCAAAATGTAATTTAGCTTGCACAGTTTTGGTGATTTTAAGCCTTTCTGCACTGATTTTGAGGACGGGGCTTACTTCCTCGTTCAAGCTTACTTCGTGTGGTATTTCACTCTGTATAAACAGTTCCTTTCCTATTATTTGCGAGTTTATCAGTTTTTTAGCGGATTTAAAGTCTGCGCTCTCTTCTACGATTGGAACTGCTATTTTTTCGAAACTTTCAAATTTACTTAAATCAAACACTAAAGGCGATGGTGTTTTAGACTTCTTAGTTTCAAATACAAGACTAAGTTGGATTTCTTCATCGTCTTTATCATCTGTGTCTAGTTCGTTTATATTTGTCTCGATTTCTAGACATTTGTTGAGCATTTCTGTGCAGTTATCATTTAGCTGTGTATCATTTTGTGTTTTATTACTACAAATAAGTATTTCATCATCACCAACAGTTGATTTATTGTCAGCTGTTTCCATTTCTTGATTATTATCCTTAACTACAGGACTATCAACTTCTTTATTAATAATCTCAATATCATTATTAGAAATGCTAGAACCGTCATCGTTAAGTTTATTGTTAATTTCTTTATCGTGGCTATCGTTGTGTTCGGTTAGAACATGTTTCTGTAGATCCGTCTGAGAGAATGTACAATCAAATTCTTGTGTGATACCATTATTGGCCAGGGCTTCTGCATTGTCGATTATATGAATGAGTTGACTGTCGGAGACCAACTGGGTCTCGAATTTGGCTGCGGGTGGCTTGTGTGGTTCCTAAAATATTTTCTTATTGTTAGTATTATCATTGATGATTTTAATAGTTAAATGTATGTACTTGAATCATCAGTGTGCAAACATGGAAAAAAATAGTTTTATTAAATTAATAATTTGATAAACACTATCAAGAATAATAGCTACTAAAATAATTATTGAAGGCACAAGTTGTTAACAGTAAATGTACATATTAAACCTTAACTAGCTGACCCAGCGAACTTCGTACCGCCGTATAAGAAATAATATAGGATTCTAATGGTGAAATAAATTTTCAAATCGGTCCAGTAATTTTGGATCTTATTCAATACAAAGAAACAAATAATCTAATCTTTCCTCTATGTATATAATATTAGTGTAGAAGTGTAGATGTAGATAATATGATGACATACACATTCTATGGTGGTTATTTATCCCAAAATTTAAAAAATGATGCTAACTTACCTCAAAATGTTGTGACAAAATATTCACAGTTAAAAATGTAGATTTCTTGTACTTATCCAATTTATATCTGTTCTGTTTACTGGGAACAAGACTGTCTGCATGTTGAAAGGCTTTGATTTGGTGGGAAACACTTGAAATCACATCTTGAATTAAGTTAGAAGAATGACCTTGAGTATTTGGTCTATCCTTGTTTTTTTGGTCTCTGTATAATGCCAATGGTTGCTTCTTGGTGTTGTTCTTCAAGATCTCTTCGAAATCACTAATAACATCGGCAGAATCATTCATTCTTTTTAGAATAGCGTTAATTTTACTTAGTGTTCAATGCGCGTTTGTGTTTGTTAGATTACATAAAAAGAAATGGTTTTCTTGTAACAAATCACTAGGTTATTATACAAGTTGAATTGTAGTTTGCACAGCATTAAATTGTGAATTGAATTTATGCTATTTTGTAAAGAATACAAAGCGCGAAATATTTTTATTTTCGTATCCTTTTGTTGACAACAAATTGACATTTTCAATTTCATTACACGCATTCAAACCCAACACTAAAATCATTATTTTGTTATTTTAAAAAAATCATTAATTTTCTATTAAACAATCTCTTTAAGTGTGGCGAAATTTATAATTTAATATTATTAAGAGTATATTTATTATTTAAAGAAGTATTTTTGTAAATTTTGGGAGTAATACAAACATTTTGAAATTATTATTTCTTGCGTGTAATGAATAACACCGACTTAATTTCGTTCAGAAATAAATAATTTCTATCAATGAAGTCCCTGTCTCATCTGTGATGAAGTTTATCAAAGATTTCAAATTGAGTTTAAAATATCATTGTTGCATTATTTTCAATAAGACTGACTTAATAATACAAAATAATTATTAATTTGACCATTTTAAAACATTCTCCCGTACAAAATAAAACGATTAAAATTGCTTCTGTGACTGTGTAGAACTAAAATTCAGTTAGTCCAAGTTAGTCAACATTTCAGAACGTTTAAAAAGCTTCAGCACGATTGGATCGAGCGGCGATATTTCTCGAAACAAATTGTTTTACCTTTTGTTTCAACCTAAATTTAAGATTAAAGTCTAAAATTTTCATTTACAATCAAAAATGGTAAGTAATTCCTTTCAACACTTCTTTGAATTACGACACTTCAAAAATATGGCGGCAATGTTGAGGTTATGTTGCTTTTCAGTCTCACACAATTTTGCTGGTCCAACCTGGCCCAAGGCCTGAAACTAGGACCTATTCAGACTACGAGAGTGTAAACGACTGTATGGAAGGCGTTTGCAAGATCTATGAGGAGCATCTGAAGAGGCGAAACCCGAATACGCCTACAATCACCTACGACATCTCGCAGTTGTTTGATTTTGTCGATCAGGTACCAAAATATTGTATTTATAGCCGTAATTTTACATTGAAACACTGCGAAAGATGTAGTAATTAGGTGATCATTGGAATATAAACTTAGCAGCAACATATAAACTCACTTTTGGCTGAAATAATCTTAATTTGTTATGAACAAAATTTTCATAGTGAAGTCTATACCAAACATTTCATGTAAAATTACATGGAAAAGTATCATGCACAGTGCTACTGATTGATGTAACCTGATACAGCTCACAAATAACCATTGTGTGTTTATGTGTTACTGTGTAAGCATTTTATTTAACAGTTAGTGCTTTGATAACTTAATTCTTGCGGGTCCAATGACAGTTTAACTTTCATTGAGGACAAACTTGGCCTTCTGGTTGGGTTTTTATTGGCAATCAAGCTATAGATCCTGGCTATACAGGAGTTGCAGCAGTGGGAACGAGAGATGGGAGTAGTCCCGTAAACACATTTTATGTCCTCGAAGATATACATTGGTGTTTTTTAAAGTGCTGAAGCATAATAAGTACCTATCTTTGGACATTTTACACTGCGTCATCTTAGCCCAAACAAAGAAATGTTGTAATAATGATCTGAAATATAATATTAAAACTTGTATTATCTCCAAATTCCAGCTTGCGGATCTCAGCTGTCTCGTATACCAGAAATCCACGAACACATACGCACCATACAACAAGGACTGGATAAAGGAAAAAATATATGTTTTGCTACGTCAAGCGGCAGGGCAGAGTGACTAGATGTAAGTTCTTTAGTTTACGGTAACATATACTGTGTGGGGGCAACAAGTGTTTGGTAACGTTTGAAACGTTTCTTTAGTCGTGAAAAGTTTTGGTCACTGGGAGATTTTGTAAATTATACCTGAAGGTACAGGATACATTGCTACAACTTAGTTTTTGAATTAATTTACTGGTTGTATTACATTTTATGCCCAATGGCACTCCTATTTGTATGGTCTCTACTACAATACTTCCAGATATTTTATGTAAGAAAATATTTTGACGTTACATTCACTTACTTAGTCCAAGATCCTCTATTCACAGTATGCGTGCCAGTGATAATGACAAATTGTAAAAACTATTTTAAGAACACCATTTCTGACTTTTTTTGATCTGGAGAGCCTTATTACGCTGGAAGTAGGACACAACAGGATGATTGTTTACGTCTTTAGACATTTAGATAGGAAAAAGAAAATCTATGTATGGTCACCCATTGCTGGATCAAACTAGCAGTTGCAGTTGTAATAGAGGCTAGAATACTTAAATCACAGTACATGTTTGTAGCCATACTAAAGAATTGATGGCATTTAAGCTTCAACCACACCAACGCGTGCAGTTCGCCATCGCCGGAGCGATCATAGGCCCATGACAGTCCGCGCGACCTGTCATTGGCGTATGATCGCGCCGGCGCACAGTGGTCTGAAAATGAAGCTCCCATACCATAGAAACTTAATGTCAGAAATTAACAAATAAAAATATGTATTGTGTTTAGTATACCTCCCTTTGTTTTACTAATATAGTATGAAGGGTATGAGTAGCTCCATGTGTGAGAAAAAAAATATTTTAATTTTTTTTGTATGGAAAAAATCACTTAAAGTGGATTTTTTTTAAACTGAATAGAACTGAAGGGCTGGTACTCACATGAGCTATTGCACCATACACGGCGATCAAGATGACATACAATTCTTGTGCCTTTGGGTGCCGCTTTGCATGTACCAAGTTTTGGAAATTTTGAATTTTCGGTAGGTGATTTTTCAAGTCTTTGATGTTATTTTATGAAGTTATTAACCGCTTTCAATACGAGAATAGTATGTAAATTAATACTCATATAACTAGGAATATACTAGGGATATTTTTAAATATTTTTTATTTTGAAAATATAAAAAAATAAAACGTTTAATCATTGAATGAAGTAACCAACCAGTTGGTAACTGACATTGTTAGTAGTTACTAACCTGCTAATGACTTTTAAAGAAAATAATAGAAATCAATATTGATTAAATAAACAACTTAAAAAATCGAACTGCCTAATAGGCCAGTAGAATTACATTTGAAATCGGAAATAATTCCTACAAAAGATTTTATTGTTTTAATGGCTTCATTTGTTACTCATTAAGACTATCCTAAATTTTCGACTTCGACGGAGTTGTGCTTAAGTGGTGGGGGCCCCCGAAAGGGGCGTTTTTCGGTTTTACGGTTATATCGCGTAAAGGACTTACCCTATCGAAAACTGGTCTTCATGACGGATGAAGAGCATTTAATCCTGCATTGAATAAGACCAAATTCATATGTTTTGGACAAACTGTTCTCGTGCTTATCTTCGAAAAAGTACAAAATGTACGTATAATTAATGATCCTCTCCACGTCCAATGGCTCGATACCCGCAGGATTCCAAGTTTTGAAAAGGACCGCCTCAACCGAGGAAGAGGTGCAGTAACCGCAGTTAAGGAACGGCTAGGACGAACAAGGATAGGTGCATCCAGCTCTTAAGCCTTGACAGGGTTAAACTGGTTGAGTCGGCCCTTTACAAGGCTTGGGAGCCTGCGAGTGACGAGTCATTGGACGTAGAGAGGGTCAATAATTATACGTACATTTTGTACTTTTACGAAGATAAGCACGAGAACGGTTTGTCCAATACATAATATGATATGTATTATGAATTATTATTTATTTATTATTTATTAGTTTTCGATAGGGTAAGTCCTTTACACGATATAACCGTAAAACCGAAAAAACGCCCCTTTCGGGGGCCCCCACCACTTAAGCACAACTCCGTCGAAGTCGAAAATTTAGGATAGTCTTAATGGGTAACAAATGAAGCTATTAAAACAATAAAATCTTTTGTAGGAATTATTTCCGATTTCAAATGTAATTCTACTGGCCTATTAGGCAGTTCGATTTTTTAAATTCTTTATTTAATCAATATTGATTTCTATTATTTTCATTAAAACGTCATTAGCAGGTTAGTAACTAATAACACTCCTGGAATGGAAAGGATTCGGCATAAACATTAATGGCGAGTACATCACTCACCTTCGGTTTGCCGACGATATTGTGGATATGGCAGAATCGTTGGAAGATCTTGGCACAATGCTCGAAGACCTTAATCGAGTTTCCCAACAGGTAGGTCTGAGGATGAACATGGACAAAACGAAGCTTATGTCGAATGTCCATGTTGCGCCTTACCCAGTTTCAGTTGGGAGCTCAATTCTCGAGATTGTCGACAAGTATGTCTACCTCGGACAAACGATCCAGCTAGGTAGGTCCAATTTGAGAAGGAGGTCAATCGTCGAATCCAACTCGGCTGGGCAGCGTTCGGGAAACTACGCAACATCTTTTCGTCCAAAATACGTCAATGCCTGAAGACTAGAGTGTATAACCAATGTGTTTTACCAGTGATAACTTATGGCTCGGAAACGTGGCCTCTCACTATAGGCCTTATACAGAAGCTCAAAGTTGCACAGCGTGCTATGGAGAGGGCTATGCTTGGTGTTTCTTTGCGAAATCGAATCAGAAATGAGGAGATCCGTAAACGAATCAAAGTCGCTGACATAGCCCGACGGATTAGCAAGCTGAAGTGGCAATGGGCAGGGCACATAGTACGCAGAACTAACGGCCGATGGGGCAGAAAGGTTCTGGAATGGAGACCGCGTACCGGAAAACGCAGCGTGGGACGTCCACCTACAAGGTGGACCGACGACATCGTAAAGGTAGCAGGGAAGCGCTGGACGCAGGCCGCTGCCAATCGATCAACATGGAAAGCATTGGGGGAGGCCTATGTTCAGCAGTGGACGTCCTATGGCTGAAATGATGAACTAATAACAATGTCAGTTACCAACTGGTTGGTTACTTCATTCAATGATTAAACGTTTTATTTTTTTATATTTTCAAAATAAAAAATATTTAAAAATATCCCTAGTATATTCCTAGTTATATGAGTATTAATTTACATACTATTCTCGTATTGAAAGCGGTTAATAACTTCATAAAATAACATCAAAGACTTGAAAAATCACCTACCGAAAATTCAAAACTTCCAAAGCTTGGTACATGCAAAGCGGCACCCAAAGGCACAAGAATTGTATGTCATCTTGATCGCCGTGTATGGTGCAATAGCTCATGTGAGTACCAGCCCTTCAGTTCTATTCAGTTTAAAAAAAATCCACTTTAAGTGTTTTTTTCCATACAAAAAAAATTAAAATATTTTTTTTCTCACACATGGAGCTACTCATACCCTTCATACTATATTAGTAAAACAAAGGGAGGTATACTAAACACAATGCATATTTTTATTTATTAATTTCTGACATTAAGTTTCTATGGTATGGGAGCTTCATTTTCAGACCACCGTGCGGCGTTGGCGATATTATGTACGCGTTGGTGTGGTTGACGCTTTAGTCGATGCAATAATAAAAATTAACGTAAAAATGTGTATAGAATGACTCCAAGAAAGGAAACTTCACTCACAAGCTACTCCTACCACCTTACGTTTCTCTGTGACCAATATTTCTATAATTATAGTTATTGCAACTCTGCTATGTCCTACGTCTCCTGTAAACAACTAAAATAATTTTGATTCCTGAAGAACTTTATATTTTTGTTTTTCAACAAAAAAAGCACTACTCGGGTACTAATTTTTGACTTTTAAGTAAATAGATTGTGCTATTCATGCTTCACTATACGATCCACCGTCTCTGTGGTACAATAGAACTAAGTGTGATTTATTTAAGGTACAATTTCATGTGAGCTGTCTTAAGTTTGCTATGTTGGCGTATTCATACAAAATTATACCTAAATTCGTTACTCTTGGTGAAGTTTATGCCCGTTTTCACCATCAATCCCTAAGTTTTAGTGACTTCTATTGTAACACTTAACAGGCATTTTGTTTTCATAGGGGTCACTTAAAAATTAGGGATTGATGGTGCAAACGGCCATTAACCTCGCTTCATGCCACTTCTTGGGTAGTTTCAATCAATGTGAAGTATTTTTTTTTATTGATTTCTTTATGCCATTGCTTTTTTTAAAAAAATATTATGCTTCGATTGTCAAATCGGCGAAAATACAGATTGTATTATTACCATTTAAAAGTATTTTGTTAATGGTAACATCCTTTAGTATTGCCATGCGAAAATGAACCTTTTTGGTAGCTTTTTCATTTTGATTTCATCTGTCTTGAAATCACTTCAATTTTACTACATTTATTAATGGCCATTGTCACCATCAATGCCTAATTTTTAAGTGACCCTTTTGAAAACAAAATTCCTGTTGTGTTACCATAGGGGTCACTTAAAAATTAGGGATTGAAGGTGAAAACGGGCGTGAATGTCTTTAATATTTAAGTTGTGTTCTAAATGTTCATTTATTACTACACAGTACAATTTAATTATTCGCTTGCCAGTTTTTAAAACTGTTCTTCATAACTTAATACACCAAAAGATATTGAAAAACAACTTAAATGTTAATATTTGACTCTCTCAGTGTCTCTCTTTCTCTCTTACTAGTATCAGAGTAAATACAAATGAGTAGGTCATCTTCATAGAAACGCATGGGCGCGGTTTGTATGTGAGCGCGCCAATACGTATGCGGCGCGCACGCACACACTGACAAAATTTAGCGGGGATTAGCGGGGAGCCAGTCATGGTTGCGCCGAATTTTGTATATTGGCGCGCTCACATACAAACCGCGCTCGGTGCGTTTCTATGAAGATGACCTACTCATTTGTATTTACTCTGCTAGTATTCTGGGCTGAGAGAGCGAGACAACACGACGCGGGTTTACATGTAAAAATAATGCTTAAATTCCTCTAGTATTTGTTAAAGATTGACCAATACTGATGTTAATTTGTTTCGTACTTTGGAAGCTCAAAGTTTTTTCTTTTCTTTTTGTTACGTATTAATTATAAGATAATGTAAGTATTAGAGTAAGAATAAAGTTTAAATTCTAATTCACCGTCTCTTATTTCAAATCCTTAAAGTTTTTTAAAATAACGACTGGTTTTAGTAGATAAATACAAATAAATCCAAATACTCATAATTTATTCTATAAATTATACAGAAAAGTCTATTATTTACATTTAAAATTGCTAGAAAATAACTATGTATACTAATCAAACAATAACTAACAAAAACAATGTATAAACAATAATATTTTAATATATTCTTACCAATCTACAATATTAGTCAGAAAATTGACATTTGAGCCACACCCACACAATCATAGAAAACCAATGACAGTAGGATAGTTGTCAAATGTCAAAATATCGACTCAAACTTTAAAAAATGTGGTATCGCCTATTTATTTTTTGCATAAAAATGGTTAAATCCACAATATTATACATTATTATCTCACTTTCTTTCACCTTGAGGTTGGGATAGCCATATTTAGAGCAGGTAAAGTCCGATCGCCGAGCACATAGAATTTCGTCCAATGACCCTAAGCTACCCATCCTTATCGCTCGCGCGTAAACATATTGCTTTCGCGCTCGCACAGTCGCGACCGCGCGAGCAACAAGGATGGGTAGCTTGGGGTCATTGGACGAAATTATATCTGCTCGGCGACCGGTCCTTATTTATAAACTTGAAAATGCTAAAAATGTGGTATATTAATATAATGTAATTTAGTTAATCCTAATTCGATATGATTTATGCATCTGCCGTAATTATTATAGGTCCAACGCATAAGTGAGTTAGTGCCCGAGTTATGGGAGCGGCACGGGAGGTGTGACATTTACATATTATGACGTGTTAGTTAGTTAGTTTTGCAGGGCAATCGAATACCGCACTTAGCCTCCTGATTGGGCCATTGTGCGCGATTTGTGGTTTATCTTCCTACTCCAACCACCCCAGATCCCCCCAGAAGGCGAGCAGCCCGTCTAGGCTGCTGCAGGCCTCCCGTAGCGACGACGGTGATCGAAGAAATTGAGCCCGTTGTTCTTCCACGCTACTGCACTCCATGAGCACATGCTGCGGTGTTTCCTCTGCCTCCATGCACCCCCTGCACAGTGGGCTGTCTGTGACACCTATGTTGTATAGGTGCTTGTTTAGCATACAGTGTCCGGTTATGACACTTAGGACCTTGCGGATGCTGTCCCTGTTTAGTCTGATGAGGCTGCGGGAGAACTTTTTATGACGTGACAGAGCATACAAATCTGAAGTCTCGCTCACGTTTGACGTCACAAAAACACCCTCCGTACCGCTTCATACCTCAGGCACTGACTGGGTAAGCGCTAGAGCTACAGTGACCTAGATAGACCTGAAAAACAATCTTTCTTTACCTAATGAGGGCTATCGTTTTAGGGCTCACCAGTTAGCGCCACTGTAGAGTAAGGTCCTGTCACTTGCTAGTAGCGAAGAAAGTGGCACCAACTGGTGAGCGCTAAAGTGGTAGGAGGACTATCGCATTTGCACTCATCAAGATGGCGCCACTGTAGAGTAAGGTCCTGTCAATCGCCAGGGGTGCCAACTGTTAAGTATAAAAACGATAGCCCTCATTACAAACATGTTTTCCTAATTTTAACATACCTTTTTTATTTAACCTTTTAACTAGATTTGTGCAAACTCCATTTCGCCAAAAACTACACAAAACATACCTCAGTACCAACAAATTTTCAACTTTACAATGACAATAATGGCCTAAAAACATTTACAAATACAACAAAATTAAAAAAATAATTGCAAAATTCGCCATAAAAAAACCATTAACCCTTCCCACGCCACAGTGAGGGCTATTTCAAATAAGATATTATAAACAGCTATTAAAACAACAGCTAGCTAATAATATGACCGTCATTGCTCTGTCAGTGTTAAAATGTACATTTCAAAAATCTTAATAAAAATATTCACAATAGTATTTACATTTAATATCTTATTTACATATTTAAAAAACATTTGGATAAAAAAGATAGTTGACACCATTAACCGATAATTTGACAATCGTTTTCAATTTGTTGATATAGCTTCTTCTTGTCGTGACGACAAGCAATAATTATTGAAACCTACAGTGTTAGCCCAAAACTCCGCCATAATAGTGGCGTTGTCAGTTAAAATAGCGATTTAATAGAAATACATCTGTGAAATTTTAAACTGTCTAAAGTCCGGTCTGTGAGCACGTAGAATTTTGTCCAATGACCCCAAGCTACCCATCCTTATCGCTCGCGCGTAATTATATTGCTGTCGCGACTGTGCGACGGGCGCCCGCAGTCAGCTTGGGGTCATTGGACAAAATTTTACGTGCTCGCAGACCAGACTATAGCTATCGCGGTTCATGAGATACAGCCTGGTGACAGACGGACAGTAGTCTTAGTAATAGAGTCCCGCTTTTACCCTTTGGGTACGGAACCCTAAAAAGTATGCCAATTGGACTAGTGGTGCCAACTACCTTTGGTGCCTTGTGACTCGAACTGAAGGAAGAAGGACTACTGATCGGATTTGTATTTTATTTACAATGTTTTAGAGCACATTATCGTATATCCTTTAAAATATTTAAAATAAATTAACACTATTTATATTAATCGAGAACCATTTAACATTTTACAATAATTTTATTTACAGTATTTATAAAATTATACACCTTTAAAACAAATTCTTATTTATAAATATGAAAACAGACCCTTAACACAGAACCTATAATATTATGACCTTTTACTTTTATTACTTTGTCTTATGTCCAAAAACAATAAAAATGTTGTCCAAATAAGGGTTAACAACTGTGGTCTCTTCTCTTTTCATCACAGCAAAATCATCATTTGAAAGAAAGTGACAAAGCATTCTTTAACTCAAAACGTGATTTTGAAATTTATGAAAAGAGTTCTAATCCTTTTATACATAAAAATAAATAGTAAAATCTTTTTCGTAGTGAGATATGTAGACCAATTTTTTTTATGCAGTACAAAGCAGGTATTTCACCGCAATCGCACATGATGTTAAGTGAGATGCTGTCTAAAAATGGTACCATAAAGTTATTATACCTAGCGGAATAGAGCAACAAAGAACTGAGCGAGCGAGATGTCACTAGCAGCAACACTGTGTGATAAAAAGAGATGCGTGATGCAGTCGCTGTCACATCAAACAGAACCATTTTTGCATCTAATTGACAGCACTCATTGGCACGCTGAAAATATAAGCTCTGAATTTTTTTTCAGATTTTGCGTAAGTGAAATGGTGGATGAAATAGTGCTTCAGAAACGTCACCCTGGTTCAGTGATTAAATTGGTACAAAACAGTGAAATAATCTTGACAACTGACACACAAATAACATCCAGTGTCATCTAAAATCGGTTTCGTTTGAGAGCTCGTGGTTGTTGCTCTATTCCGATGGAATATGAACTTTATGGGTGGAACATACCTGCCCAGTAAGTACCTATCCTGTTATATGCGCACGCGCACCTAAGAAACTACCACTATATTCACCTAAAACATGCCGTCTCATTCTATAGCGAATGTCCATTTCTTTGTCTACGTAATTTATACCATACAAAATTGTCAGTTAGCAATAAAGATTTTGAATTTGAATTTCGTCACTTCAACCCTAAGCTAACTGCGCACCTGACACCTCCCCGCGTTCACCCCGTCCGTACCAGAGCGCCGATGTGACGTCACGGCTGCCAAATGCTCAGTTATTTCGACCGGGTTGTACTCAAACGTCTATGTGACGTCACGGCCACGAGGTACGCAGTTAATGAGGGTTTTCGCGAATGAAAGATACGCTAGATGGCGGGACGTGGATATGGGGTCTGACTGCTGCGTGATTGGTGGATTTTGACATATCTGTCAATAATGTCATGTCAAAAATAACCAATCATGCAGCATTTGAACCTCGCATCTACGTATTGCCATCTGACGGATTTTTCATTCGCAAAAACCTCATTCGACCGGGTAGTACTTATTTCTTCATCGTGATAATTTCAGCCACAGGACGTCCACTACTAAACATAAGTCCCTAATGATTTCCACATCGCCCGGTTGGTGTAGTCTGGTCCGTGAGCACGTAGAATTTTGTCCAATGACCCCAAGCTACCCATCCTTATCGCTCGCGCGTAATTATGTTGCTATCGCGCTCGCACACTCACTGCGGGCGCCCGTCGCACAGTCGCGACAGCAATATAATTACGCGCGAGCGATAAGGATGAGTAGCTTGGGGTCATTGGACAAAATTCTACGTGCTCACGGACCGGGCTTTAGCGTCCTGCATCTTCCTACTACCTTTACGAGGTCGTCTGTCCACCATGTGCTTGGCTTACACTCCCCACGCTGGCCAGACGGGTTGGGGAGCCTTTATTAAGTTGTAAAACAAACCTATCAGCACAGAATCACTTAGCTTCGTCATCTTCATCGTCATCATCGGCCATCTTCTTACTTCTCGACTTTGGGTGACATTTGTATGTGTGTTTCTTAAGTTCGTTGAGTTTCATGTATCTGCGAATGAATTTTCATACATTTGAGTACTATAACGCAAGTTACATGTGTTATTCTGAATAAGTTACATTGTAATCTGACTATGTTACATTGTAATCTGACTACGTTACCTTGGCTTGCTGAGTACGTTACCTTATAATCTGACTACGTTACATTGTAATCTAACTACGCTACAACAATCTGACTACGTTACATTATTATAACTAACCTGCTAGGGCACTGCTTGCACGCGTATTTGAAGTCCTCTGGGTCTCCATGCATCCTTAACTCGTGGCGGTCGCGGATGCCCTCCGATGTGAAGGAGCGATGGCAAATATATTCTGACTCTACGTTACATTGTATTTTAACTACCTAACTTACTGAATACGTTACATTGTATTCTAACTACCATAACTTGCTGACTATGATACATTGTAATCTGACTACGTTACCTTGGCTTGCTGAGTACGTTACCTTATAATCCGACTACGTTACCTTATAACTTAACTATTTTACATTATAACTAACCTCCTACCTACGTTACATTGTTATCTGACTGCGTTACATTGTATTCTATCATAACTTGCTGACTATGATACATTGTAATCTGACTACGTTACCTTGGCTTGCTGAGTACGTTACCTTATAATCCGACTACGTTACCTTATAACTTAACTATCTTACATTATAACTAACTTCCTACCTACGTTACATTGTTATCTGACTGCGTTACATTGTATTCTATCATAACTTGCTGACTATGATACATTGTAATCTGACTACGTTACCTTGGCTTGCTGATTACGTTACCTTATAATCTGACAACGTAACCTTGTAATCTTACCACGTAACCTTGTAATCTGACTACCAACCTGCTAGGGCACTGCTTGCACGCGTATTTGAAGTCCTCCGGGTCTCCATGCATCCTTAACTCGTGGCGGTCGCGGATGCCTTCGGATGTGAAGGAGCGATGGCAAATGTATTCTGACTCTATGTTACATTGTATTTTACTACCTAGCTTGCTGAATAAGTTACATTGTATTCTAACTACCATAACTTGCTGACTATGATACATTGTAATCTGACTACGTTACCTCGGCTTGCTGAGTACGTTACCGTATAATCCGACTACGTTACCTTATAACTTAACTATCTTACATTATAACTAACCTCCTACCTACGTTACATTGTTATCTGACTGTGTTACATTGTATTCTATCATAACTTGCTGACTATGATACATTGTAATCTGACCACGTTACAATGTAATGACTACGTCACCTTAAAATCTAACTCCATTACCTTGTAATCTGACCACGTAACCTTGTAATCTGACTACGTTACCTTATAATCTGACCACGTAACCTTGTAATCTGACTACCAACCTGCTAGGGCACTGCTTGCACGCGTATTTGAAGTCCTCCGGGTCTCCGTGCATCCTTAACTCGTGGCGGTCGCGGATGCCTTCGGATGTGAAGGAGCGATGGCAAGTGGAACACTCGTAGGGCTTGGTAGAACTGTGCGACTGGTGGGAAAACATACATTTATATTAATATTATAAATGCGAAAGTTACTCTGTCTGTCTGTCTTGCTTTCACGCCTAAACCACTGAACCGATTTTGATGAAATTTGGCATAGAGATAGTTTGAGTCCCGGGAAAGGACATAGGACAGTTTTTATCCCGGTTTTTGAAACAGGGACGCGCGTGATTAAGTTTTTCTGTGACACAAAATTCCACGCGGGCAAAGCCGCGTGCGGAAAGCTAGTTGTCTATAACCCAGAATAACATAATTATAGGCTATAATTCATGACGATCTGTGACAAACTAAATTTCACGCGGGTGAAGCCGCGGGCAAAAGCTAGTATGACGTAAAATTGTTAAAAGTCATAGTTTGACATGTTTTTTTCACTCTACTCACTGGGTGCGTTTGTCGGAAAAAGGCTAACTTTTGTTACCTTCAACAGGGACGTATTTCAATCATTTTATTAGCAGTGACACCGCTTACCGCTTAACGATCGCCATTTTGGTAATAAGCGCTTCCAAGTGCAATTTTCCGCCAAAACGCACTCATTGTATATGGACTTACTAGCGGCCGCCCGCGACTTCGTACTAGCAGGCCTGTTCATCTCCGCGAGTTTACATCGAAAACAAAACACGCACGATGGCCCACCTACAGGATACTAATCGACAAGGCCTCACATACGAGCGAACATTGACTCACGCACGCGTATTCTTGTGTATGATGGAAGAAAATGGTGTACTAAATACTGTGCAGTATTTAACTGCCTAAATAATAATAAAAACACAGAATGTAATTTTTTAAGTTGCCTCAAGACACTGAGAGGTAAATAAGTAGTTAAAATATTATTCATGATAATTCATGCTAAATCATGTATTTCCTCTGCCATTTTCCGCAGTTTGGCACCTCACGTCACATCATTTTACCGAAGTCAGCCCTATAGCTTCGGCGCAGTGCCGATCACTGACGTTTGTCAACAAAATAGTGCTTGACTCTTGAGACAGGCTAAATTACGCCATATTGTTAATGACATTGAGCATACATTTTTTTAAATACCTTCGCGAACTAAAACTTCTGTACGTAGTACTTATTATTATTCTGTGGTACTAGTGGACATCGTTTTACCCCCGTTAGATACAATGTTGATAGATGGCGTTTCACGGCTTCCCCCGCATGAATATTTACGAACGTCAAAAACAGTAGTTTGTCCAGCGCTGTAGATTTTAACCAATGACGATAGATGGCTCTTTTTAGACACGTCTTATTTATTTATTGAAATTTATTTGTCACATATCGTCATAAATTATAGCCTATAATAAAATATGTTAATCTGGGTAACTGGGTTATAAGCAATAATACTGTAAAGTTTCAAAAAAATCCGTTCAGTAATTTTTGCGTGAAAGAGTAACAAACATTCAGACATCATGACATCCAGACATCCAAACTTTCGCCTTTATAATATTAGTAGGATTAAGTATGTCTGAAATAGTTTTTTAATTTGATAACAGAGTCAGTGCCTGAGGTATGAGATCGGCAGGGGAAACTGACATATGACGTGACCGAGCATACAAGTCTGAAGCACATCTGAAGTCTCGCTGACGTTTGACGTCACAAAAACACCCTCCCGTGCCGCTACCATGCCTCAGGCACTGACTCAGTTAAGCGCTATACCACAGAATAATAATAAGTACTACGTACAGAAGTTTTACTTCGCGAAGGTATTTAAAAAAAAATATGCTCAATGTCATTAACAATATGGTGTAATTTAGACTGTCTCAAGAGTCAAGCACCATTTTGTTGACAAACGTCAGTGATCGGCACTGCGCCGAAGCTATAGGGCTGACTTCGGTAAAATGATGTGACGTGAGGTGCCAAACTGCGGAAAATGGCGGAGGAAATACATGATTTAGCATGAATTATCATGAATAATATTAACTACTTATTTACCTCTCAGTGTCTTGAGGCAACTTAAAAAAGTACATTCTGTGTTTTTATTATTATTTAGGCAGTTAAATACTGCACAGTATTTAGTACACCATTTTCTTTTTTTTCCTCCATCATATACAAGAATACGCGTGCGTGAGTCAATGTTCGCTCGTATGTGAGGCCTTGTCGAATAGTATCCTGTAGGTGGGCCATCGTGCGTGTTTTGTTTTCGATGTAAACTCGCGGAGATGAACAGGCCTGGCTATACTATGTTTCCCCCCCCCCCTCCTCCAGTCAAGATAATTTATTGGTCGTATCGAGCAGTCTGGAATGCATTCTCTCAGCGGTCGCAGGTTTTTTATACTTAAGTACACAGATGGACCCCCCTTTAAAGGTCTTTGTGCCTCCCAAGGGGGGCGTGCCCCACACTTGAACCAATGAGGGCCATCGTTTTTATACTTAACACTTGGCACCCCTGGCGATTGACAGGACCTTACTCTACAGTGGCGCCATCTTGATGAGAGCAAATGCGATAGTCCTCCTACCACTTCAGCGCTCACAAGTTGGTGCCACTGTCTTCGCTACTAGCAAGTGACAGGACCTTACTCTACAGTGGCGCTAACTGGTGAGCGCTAAAACGATAGCCCTCATTGAACCAATGCAGACCTATACTTACCACTTTCATATGCCGACTGAGATTCGAGTTGCAACCGAACGACGCGTTGCAAATCTCGCATATAAAAGGTCGCTCGTTGGTGTGAGTCCTTTCGTGAATCTGGAAATAGTAGATAAAATAATAAATATCCATACGCTCGTATTCTCAAACATTAACATTCGTTGGTTGTCATCTATCTATACAGGGTGTTAGGTAAATGGGTATATGAGCCGACACTAACCCATGTTAACATGGGCATACAAATGGTATGGTGATGTCAGAAATTTGATATCATCATTTAATTTTTTTTAATTTTCATACAAAATAAATTTTATAAAATCCGATTTGTATGAAAATAAAAAATAATTAAAATGAAGATATCAATTTTCTGACTTCACCATACCATTTATATGACCATGTTAACATGGGCTAGTGTCGGCTCATATACCCATTTACCTAACACCCTGTATATATAAAAGAAAGTCGTATTAGTTACTTCGCTTATAACTCAAGAACGGCTGAACCGATTTAGCTGAAAATTGTCAGGGAGGTAGTTTAGAGCCAGGAGAAGGACATAGGATACTTTTTATCCCTTTCGAAATTAAAAAAAAGTCTGCTTATTTATTGCCATTAAGGCGGAACAAAGTTCGCCGGGTCAGCTAGTATTAAATAAATAAAATTACTATGAGGTCTCACAGTGCGCGTGAACTCACAGATCTGGACAAGAACCAATCACAGAGCTCTATTTAACGTGCGTTCGATTTGCTGCTTCACTTAAACAAGCATCGTTTGGGCCGTTTTAGCCCGTATGAGTTTCAGGTAAGGGAAAGTATACAGGGTGTATTTTTTATACGTGATCAATCAAA
Source organism: Ostrinia furnacalis (assembly GCF_004193835.3). Classification (NCBI taxonomy): domain Eukaryota; kingdom Metazoa; phylum Arthropoda; class Insecta; order Lepidoptera; family Crambidae; genus Ostrinia; species Ostrinia furnacalis. Next base: position 155,290 of record NW_021130850.1, read on the forward strand.
AATGGTTGATTGATTCTACTACTGAAATACAACTACTTTTAAGGAAAGGTTTTTTGTCCTTTGGGGAAAGTTAGTGCATTTATTAAAGAATTATTATTGCACAAATTACTAATAGTCCCGTTAGCCCCTCGTGGTAAGCTAAATAAGCTTGTGTTACGAGTGGGCTCACCACAATAGTCGAGCGGCGGTGGGATTCGAACCCGCGTTCCTCGGATCTCGAGTCGGCCAGTCCGACCCCTTCACCGTTCGGCTATCGTGGCTTTTGAGCAGTAGAATCAACCCATTTCATCAAGTATATTTACATTATAAGCATTTTGTATAAAAATAGGCAATAAATAATCTAATCGCCTACTCGTCAGCTGTTGGTCAAGGTGATTTAAGCTCTATAACAATACCATAAAGTCCTCACCTGCAAATTGAATTTGTCGAAGAAAGCCTTCCCGCAAAAACTGCAGTGGAACGAAGCGCCTTTCTGCAGCCGCTCGTGAGATTTACTGTGCACCTTTAAGAGCGCTGGTGACCCAAACATCTTCGGGCAGTCCGGACAGGCGTGGGTTTTTTCCTGGGGTAAGAAAAAACACTGGTTAGACAAAAAACAATTTATTTGACAGCAAAAAAAAAAATTTTTTTCACCTATACAATTTATCCTTAGACTTACAGACCTAAAATTTATTCATTATTAATTAATTACAATATTTGTTGCCGCTGTTTAGATTAACTGGAGCAAAAAGACAGACACATTTATACATATTGGCAAAAAAGTGTCAAGACACTGATTTTAAGTATACAAGGCACCCTGTACGTACACAGGGTGGAATTTTGTAATGCCACCTAAAGGGAGTGTACCTACTCTTAATACTGATAGAAAAAATTACTCAAAGAAAACAGCTTTTTTTTTTAATAAATAGAACTGCATTCAAAGATTGCCAAAAATTCTCCACCAGAACCATTTGTTGGGAAAAAAATCCCATCCAATAGATGGCGCTGACACATGAGTTACTATGCCATACTCCACGGCGCCTACAATCCTGCATCGCGGTATCGAAATTGTGAGTATGGATCTACTTACCAAGTGCGTGTCCTTATGCTTCGTCAGCGAGTGGGAATATTTAAACCGTTTAGGGCAGTGTGTACACTGATAGCCAAGTTCCGACTTATGGGTCGCTATGTGAGTCTTTTTCTCTCTCTTTGGGTCTGCTTATTAGAGATGTAAAATGACTGAATCTGACCAGTCACGATTGTCATAAACCATAAATGACCCGTCATTTATTGTCAAATTCAGTCAAATTGACTCTAATATTATGTAGTCCCCACCAAAAAATCATCTAAGAAAAACTACTAAACTATTACTGAAATCAAACCGACTGAAAATGTCCATTTTTGACCGTTGATGTCTGGTTTTTGACCAATTTGACCGTAAATGACAGTCAAATTCAATCATTTTCATAAGTTTCATAACTACTACTTACCAAGTGCGTGTCCTTGTGTTTCGTCAGCGAGTGCGAATATTTAAACCGTTTCGGGCAGTGTGTACATTGATAGCCAAGTTCCGACTTATGGGTCGCTATGTGAGTCTTTTTCTCTCTCTTTGGGTCTACTTATTAGAGATGTAAAATGACTGAATATGACCAGTCACGATTGTCATAAACCATAAATGACCCGTCATTTATTGTCAAATTCAGTCAAATTGACTCTAATATTATGTAGTCCCCACCAAAAAATCATCTAAGAAAAAGTACTAAACTATTACTGAAATCAAACCGACTGAAAATGTCCATTTTTGACCGTTAATGACTGGTTTTTGACCAATTTGACCGTAAATGACAGTCAAATTCAATCATCTTCATAAGTTTCATAACTACTACTTACCAAGTGCGTGTCCTTGTGTTTCGTCAGCGAGTGGGAATATTTAAATCGTTTCGGGCAGTGTGTACACTGATAGCCAAGTTCCGACTTATGGGTCGCTATGTGAGTCTTTTTCTCTCTCTTTGGGTCTACTTATTAGAGATATAAAATGACTGAATCTGACCAGTCACGATTGTCATAAACCATAAATGACCCGTCATTTATTGTCAAATTCAGTCAATTTGTAATTCAGTAGTCCCCTACCAAACAATCATCTAAGAAAAACTACTAAACTATTACTGAAATCAAACTGACTGAAAATGACCATTTTTGACCGTTAATGACTGGTTGTTGACCAATTTGACCGTAAATGACAGTCAAATTCAATCATTTTCATAAGTTTCATAACTACTACTTACCAAGTGCGTGTCCTTGTGTTTCGTCAGCGAGTGGGAATATTTAAACCGTTTCGGGCAGTGTGTACACTGATAGCCAAGTTCCGACTTATGGGTCGCTATGTGAGTCTTTTTCTCTCTCTTTGCGTCTACTTATTAGGGATGTCAATGACTGAATCTGACCAGTCACGATTGTCATAAACCATAAATGACCCGTCATTTCTTGTCAAATTCAGTCAATTTGACTCTAATATTATGTAGTCCCCACCAAAAAATCATCTAAGAAAAAGTACTAAACTATTACTGAAATCAAACTGACTGAAAATGACCATTTTTGACCGTTGATGTTTGGTTTTTGACCAATTTGACCGTAAATGACAGTCAAATTCAGTCATTTTCATAACTACTACTTACCAAATGCGTGTCCTTATGCTTCGTCAGCGAGTGCGAATATTTAAATCGTTTAGGGCAGTGTGTACATTGATAGCCAAGTTCCGACTTATGGGTCGCTATGTGAGTCTTTTTCTCTCTCTTTGGGTCTACTTATTAGGGATGTAAAATGACTGAATCTGACCAGTCACGATTGTCATAAACCATAAATGACCCGTCATTTATTGTCAAATTCAGTCAAATTGACTCTAATATTATGTAGTCCCCACCAAACAATCATCTAAGAAAAAGTACTAAACTATTACTGAAATCAAACTGACTGAAAATGTCCATTTTTGACCGTTAATGACTGGTTGTTGACCAATTTGACCGTAAATGACAGTCAAATTCAATCATTTTCATAAGTTTCATAACTACTACTTACCAAGTGCGTGTCCTTGTGTTTCGTCAGCGAGTGCGAATATTTAAATCGTTTCGGGCAGTGTGTACATTGATAGCCAAGTTCCGACTTATGGGTCGCTATATGCGCCTTCCAAGCCGTCCAACCGTCGACGGACTTGGAACACATCTTGCATTCGCGTATCCTGTTTGAGTGGAACCTGTAAAATCATAAATGTAGTTTATTTTTTATTTTGAGAACCTGTAAACCTTTGAAAAAGAGGCTGACAATAGTGATTGAATAGTGTCTGAGTTTCTTGCGCTGCTTCTTCTCAGCACTGGCGCATTTATTGTCCTGAAGCAGTGGTAGGGTTAATACTGGGACGTGTAGAAGTGCTTTTTTAAAGCCTACTTACAGAAATAAATGAGTTTTACTGAGTTTACTGAGTTTTTTACTGTATTACATTAACCCTATCTCTGCTTCTTAACAATAAGGCTGGGCCCAGACCACCGATTTTTTGTCGGCCGATAGTTTAGTCGGGCAGTTAATATGGAAATGTATGAAAGCGCGCACATTACACCGATTTGGTATCGGCTGATCCTTCATACAAATTAGAATCGGGCCTAATTATCGGCCAACTAAAAGTCGGTGGTCGGCGCCTAGGCTTAGTGTTTATGAGGAAACATAAGGTTTTACAGTTGTATAAAAACCTTTTATTTAAAAAATCTCCTGTATAAAATCCAATAAATTTTGGAGTGCTAAAAGAGTGTAAAACATAGTTATCCTGTCATCTTGCCTTCATAATTGTAAGCCAACTATTGTAGACTGATTAATCTATTGACGCACAGCTCAAATCACTGAACTTTCCACCTACCATCACTTCGGGAATGGGCTAAAGCAACCCCGCGCACTAGGCAGCCAAGTGTTCATAAAGTCCGGTCGCCGAGCAGATAGAATTTCGTACAATGACCCCAAGCTACTTATCATTATCGCTCGCGCGTAATAAGGGCTATCGTTTTAGCGCTCACCAGTTAGCGCCACTGTAGAGTAAGGTCCTGTCACTTGCTAGTAGCGAAGACAGTGGCGCCAACTGGTGAGCGCTAAAGTGGTAGGAGGACTATCGCATTTGCACTCATCAAGATAGAGTAAGGTCCTGTCAATCGCCAGGGGTGACAACTGTTAAGTATAAAAACGATAGCCCTCATTATATTGCTGTCGCGCTCGCAGACCCACTGTGCGACAGGCGGCCGTAGTGCGCCGTAGCTTGGGGTCATTGTACGAAATTCTATCTGCTCGGCAACCGGACTTTACACGGATTACTGAATAAATTATTGAATTAGATAAGTAAAAGAAGGTAGCAGGAAGGCGCTGGACTCAGGCCACAGCCAACCGGACAACATGGAAGGCATTGGGGGAGGCCTATGTTCAGCAGTGGACGTCCTATGGCTGAGATGATGATGATGATGAAAAGCTTACCTCTTCCGATGGCTCTCGAGGCCTCCTTTCGCGTGAAACACCTTGTCGCAGTCCTTGCAAGGCCACGGCTTGCGTGCCGCGCCTGCGCCTTTCTGGCGGGTCTCTTTGCGTTGGTTTCTTCTGTAATACGATACGATAAACTCATAAAAAACACATTTAAAAAATCACTTCCCCCCTGTTATAATTGAAGTTGGGTATACTTAAAGCCTCATGGGCCTCATAAGAAGGCTCAAGGTCACATAAAAGGCGATGGAGCGGGCTATGCTCGGAATTTCCCTGCGTGATCGAATCAGAAATGAGAAAATCCGCAGTAGAACCAAAGTAACCGACATAGCTCGCAGAATTGCTAACATCAAGTGGCAGTGGGCGGGGCACATAGCTCGTAGAGACGATGGCCTTTGGGGCAGGAAAGTTCTCGAGTGGCGACCACGGGCTGGAAGACGTAGCGTGAGCAGGCCTCCTACTAGGTGGACCGACGATCTGGTAAAGGTCGCGGGAAGAGCCTGGATGCGGCGTAGGACCGTTCATTATAGAAAACCTTGGGGGAGGAATTTGTCCAGCAGTGGACGTCATTTGGCTGATACAAACGAACGATACTTAAAGCAGGGGGTTAAGGCAATGGTCTAATGCCCCCGACATATCATGACCGTCCTTATCATGTAGATGCGCCAGTGAATACTAATCTGCGCGACTGTTGTCACCCCCTGATGCTTGGCACCCGGGGCGGACCGACTGACTGACATAGTGATCTATCAACGCACAGCCCAAACCACTGGACGGATCGGGCTGAAATTTGGCATGCAGGTAGATGTTATGACGTAGGCATCCGCTAAGAAAGGATTTTACGAAACTCAACCCTTAAGGGGGTGGAACGGGATCCACGCGTACGAAGTCGCGGGCGGCCACTAGTTCTTTAATATGACTTCAATTATTCATTTGGCCAATTACAAAAGGCTTCCTTAACCAATTATATTACTTAAAGCCTGGTCCGTGAGCACGTAGAATTTTGTCCAATGACCCAAGGCTACCCATCCTTATCGCTCGCGCGTAATATTGCTATCGCGACTGTGCGACGCGCGCCCGCTGTGAGATTGCGAGCGCGACAGCAACATAATTACGCGCGAGCGATAAGGATGGGTAGCTTGGGGTCATTGGACAAAATTCTACGTGCTCACGGACCAGGCTTTACCTTGATTCCTTCTCTTTGGCTAACTCGAGCCTCTGTTCGTTGATGAGACCGAACAAATGCCATTTGGTGTGTATTAAGAACCTCTTCGGATGTTTGAAGATCAGACAACAGTACGGGCATTCAAAATAGTTGTCTGACGTCTCCTCTGAAAAAGTATAAACATTTGATCATCATCAGGTCATTTAGTCTCCATAAATGTGTGTATCTAATGTAGTAGAGGCATATAGATAATTTGGCCTACACTCTCCAAGCTGGTCTGGTCACAGATGGATTGGTGAAAATACAGTAAATAAATAAATTAATATCCTTGGACATTTTACACTGCACCAAGTCCCAAACAAAGCAAAGCTTGTACAGTATATGGTAGCTCTTAAAATGATACAATCCAGCAAGGTATCTTTACAATTTTGTAACATTACTTACTATTTACAATAATTTTTGTAGCTTCTAACACACTATTCTCGCTGTCAATGACATTTTCACGTCCAATATCCTCTTGTAACACACCGTGTACGTCCCTATGGAACGGTGCAGTGTGTTCTGTGTCCGTCCAACTTGTTATCGGTTCAATTTTAACTTCTACCTCTCTTATTTCCTCTACGTCATCATTGTCTTCTGGTTCTAGCTTTATACTTATTTCTAATTCCTGACGGTTTTCCGTATTTGTTATTTCTTTATTTTCGACAATTTTAACGTCACATTCTTTTTGTGAACTTCTATCAGAGCTGTTTGAATCCTCGTCAGTTTTAGATTCTCTTGAACGCTCCTCAGTTTTTTCTTTTTCTAATTCTTTAGATAGTGTATCAGTATTATTTAATTTTGTGTTCATATTTTTACTATCTGTTTCAACATTTTTGGTGCAACTTGATTGACTTTCTAGTTGCATTTCTCTATTTTTGGTTGTATTTACAAGTATATTCTCTATTAATCTTACCGTGTTTTCTAGATTCTTTCGTCTTGGATTGTCTTTAAGTAGTGACCCGAAGGGTTTTTCGCTGAAACTGCTGCTTAGATCGTTTTCTACAGGTTTGATATGGTTTGGTAAAGTTTGTCTGTCATTTTCGTCCTCGAAATGTCTGAGGAAGAAGTTATTAGGTACCTGAGGCACATTTAAGGGTACTTTTGGGGTGTATATTTGCTCCTTATAGCTATTGACACTGCTTGATGCTCTAGTGCTACTTGTAGTGTAATTCGACACATTATGAACAGCCTCGTTGTGAAAATTGAAGTTCATGGGCAACATACCATTCTGCCAGCTCATATTTGGCAACGCAGGCGAGTTGTGATGCATATAACTTGACTGGAGACCCAAAGACTGATAGTTAGGAAACGTATGCATTTGTGAGCCCATGTTTGGGTTTGCTGCCATGTATGATGCGTAGTTGGGTAGGCTGAAGTGCCCTCCCGCTGCCTGGGGAGGATGCTGTGGCGTTTTACCCAAATTACTCAAGTTTTGGGCAACATTCAACGGAGCACCCAATTGGGACACATTTACAGGCGCTCCCATGTTCACCGGCGCTTCGTTAGGCCCGTAAGACCCAGTATTGTGCAACATTATTGGCTGTAACACTCCCTGTGAATCGTTATTCGATTTTTAACTACGTTTCTTTAGTGAAATTCAGTTTATAAACAAGGGCGAGGATAGCCATTTTGACATTTTTCCACTCACCCAAAAACCGATTACAAAAACTGCACAGATGAAAAACTTACCACAAATTAAGCTTATTACACACAGATGGAATATTCGATTCACTATTCAAATACAAATATTAGTGAAATTAATACGTTTTTGGCTAACTTTGTTGACAATTTTATGAATTGATTGTGCATTTTCTAAATGTTTTGAGCCGTTAAACTAAAAATTTTAATCCCATCAAAAACAATACTTGTCAAAAAAACCAAGTCTCGCAACTCAGTTGTTCTACGGTAAAAAGTTGTGAGATCCATGTAATACCAAGTCCAGGCCAGGAAATCTTTAACGTTTTACATAAATATATTGACTTGGCCATCGCACTAAATAATTTAATTTACACGTGTTTTCATGCGATGGCCAAGTCAATATATTTATGTAAAACTTTTTTTGACAAGTATTGTTTTTGATGGGATCTCATTTCTTTTTGTATTTTGTAGACAGCAGTTATGTATCTAGAAAACTGGACCGAAATTGAAAAATTTTACTCGACTTGGCGGTTGCACTACCGTGCCCCCAAATATTTTAGTTTTTCCTTGATTCATACACCAAACACTACTTATATTCCAAATTAGAAGCTTCTAGGTCTGCTAGAAGTGCCTTAGAATTTTGATGATCGGTGAGTCAGTGAGTCAGTGAGTCAGTCAGTGAGTGACAAAATTAAGTAACTTTGACCCGTTATAATTCCTAAACTACTGGTTCAAATTGAATGAAATTTTAAATATACCGTGTCTTTACAATGCCTGCATAGCTAATGAAAATTCAGCCTTCTAGTTTTATCCACAACGAAGTTACAGGCAGTGAGGCAGTCGAAAATGGCCTGAATTGCTTCGAGAAAAGGATGGTACGGCCGTGCCGCTTTTTTGCTCGACTTGGTGGGGGCACTGCCGTGCCCCCAGATTATTTTCGATTAAGAAAACCGGTAAACGGAAAGTATTACATGAAATTATGTTTGTAAAATACAGATGGCGCTAAATGCTAATATCGGATATACAATCATTTGATTAGTTTTCGAAAATAAATCTTATATCTATCACTATAAAGTTTATATTGCTTTGTGTTCTATGCGCATGACACTTCTCGCCTAATCATTAGATAATTCTTGTAACATTTGCTAATAAGTAGAACTCTATTAGGTAAGCGATTAGTGCTAAATTTGCTTGCATCAATTTACTAAATTTTTGACGTTTCCTTTCATTATTTATTTATTTATTTTCTGTCGTCCATTCAATAGAAATAGACGTGCGAGTGAGTCATGTGTAAATAATTAATTTTACTCACGAATCTCATTTGATTTCATAGTTTAACATCTAAGAATATTCAGTGCGATCGTGTGGTTGTTGTACGAGTGACGAAAATGGCGTTGACCGCCGTAGCGGAAGAGTATTTTCGTACGTTGAACCCACTTGCAAGCAAAATTCACGAAGACATTGTTGAGGCAAAAAGTGCATATGAAAATATGTGGGATACGTTAACTGAAAAAGAAAAGGTATGTGTCTTTATACATTACACAAACTATAGCAGCTAATATCCCGATCTTTCTAAAAATAGATATTGTTCCAAATGGTTCCAAAGTTCCTCCTTCCTGGTTCAAATCACAACTACACATTTCTATTAAAAACAATCTCGCATGTCTCAATTACATTTAGACACAAATAAAGACATTATAGAAGTAAACAATGCAGTATATGTAATAGAATACTTAAATAAGATTTATGAATACCTATTAAACATTATTTTACATGTTAATATTTCATTTATTACAAAACTTTATCACTAATATTAGCAGATTACTTTATTTAATGATTTGATTAATTGTTAATAATGCCTAATGATTGTTTATGTCTTTATCTAATGATAAAAAATTACAAAATTGAGTGGGCTTAAAAAAACTCACAGGCATAGCTAGGTTTTTCTATGTAGCCTGTCTACTAAACTTTTTATTTTTAGTAAAAAATGTTTTTACAAATTGTAATTAATGAAACTAAAGTTAAAGTAAAAGAAAATTAACATTAAAAACAAGACAATTGATTCGTTAAAAATGTATCATTCATCGTAAAAGAATTAATTTTTAACTATTTTGTTGTATTATTGTTGTCATACCAATCATTTTGCTTTCACGTTAACGAAAGTCAAAGTCAAAGTCAAAATTTTCTTTATTTGTTTGGACTAATAAATAGTTCTTCAAATCGTCATTTTGCTCTTAAGAGACTCACTCGAAAGAACAGGTTCAAGTTTGTTGTTTGCAATCATTGAAATAAGAAATCGTGTTACCTTTTTTATTAGCCTAATTTCAAACGGCCTTCATGTTGTAAAATGTTCGTAACAGTTATTTATGATCATAGTTATGAAATTCTGGAATCCAGTATTGTTTATCAAAAAATATTACTAAAAACAGTCTTTTTTTCTACATTCTGACTGAAAATTTTTGCTGATGCCGATTTAAATGATTACTTTTTGATAAAAGGAGTCTTCCCCAACCCGTCTGGCCAGCGTGGGGAGTGTAGGACAAATCCTCCATTTGCCTCCCGTAAATTAGAGGGTCGTGCTCATGTAGTGGGACTAAAAGACCTGAATGATGATAGAAGAAGATAGTACTGTTGTTTAATGCATTTTTTTTGTCAGTTTAAAATTTGATTTGAATTGGTCATAGTTATTTTTTATTTTTTTCATTTATTATCATTTTACAAAGGAAGTTCTAAAACATTATTACAATTAAATGCATTGGCATAAACCACTGAGGTTTGTTTGCAATGCTAGATGCGGTAATGTGTTAAAATTAAATTGTTTAGTGATTTTAATTTAACAAAATTATGAATCAAGGCATTAGTGGCTATAACAGCTATTATTAAGAAATTATTATAATAAGTGAGCTCATTCATAATCATTGAGTAAATAAAATTTATTATAAATTCTATTTACTTTATTAAGTGTTACTTCTGTAACTTTAAATCTAATTAATTAAATATCTTTACATCATGTAGAGTGGTATTGTCTGTCTGTTTGCTAATGAATGAAAAGGAAATAAAATTAAATACAAGAAAAGAAGGAAGGAAGTCTGAATGAAAGTAATTAAAAACAAATAGTACTACTAGTACAAGGTATTCAATCTATTGAAGCATGAAAAACTTAGGCATTTTTATTTTTTCTATACCCTAGGCCACACACGTCGCGGTAACCCGAAGATTCGCGCCATCGCAATGTGTGTAACCAAATATTCGCGTATACTTCGGTGCTTTTTTGCATAGTCGCAAGACTGCTCCGCTGTCACCCAAATGTTTAAAGACGAAGCACACTTATCAATCCGAAAACGGATCGTAACCGTATCAACTCGAGGCGGTCAGTATTCTTTGACTCTTTGCATGAATCTCCGTTCTGCGACACACACTTATCCGCACCGCACCGAAAGGTGATGTGGTGTTGATCACTTTCCTGGTTGATAAGTGTGCTATGACCTTTAGGTAGGCACGTAGCATAACTACAAGATGCGCTTCGAGAAATACCTTGAAAAACTTCGTATTACCGTCACCGTTTAGCCTAGGCGCAGATCACCGACTTTTAGTTGGCCGATAGTTGGACCCGATTCTAATTTCTAAAGCCTGGTCCGTGAGCACGTAGAATTTTGTCCAATGACCCACAATGGCTCACGGTCCAATGGTCCAATGGCTTACGGACCAGGCTTTACAAGATGCGCTTCGAGAAATACCTCGAAAAACTTCGCATTGCCGTCACCGTTTACAATATCATGCTCAATCATTATTCCAGGTTGAAATAATAAACGAATCGATCATCAAGCCGGAGATTGCTCTCAAGTATGCGCTTCTGGACACGCTTGAGTTTGATATCAACGACCCTCCGGTCCGGAGGGATGACCTCATGTCTTTCTTTGGGAGAGAACACGCGCAAAGAGTGATACAAGATGAGAATACATCTTACAAGTAAGTTTTATTATTCTAACTCTTTTTTTTACCTTAACTGGTTAGGATTTTATTGACCTTCAGGCTGATCGCCTGCACCGCGCTCCGCCGCGGTACACGGGACGACAGATTTAATCATTATATGCAAGTACCTCAGTTTGTATAGAAAACACGCGCGGCACAACGCGTTTGAGCGCGGGATTTGTTATAATGTCGCCACACGGACCGCGCGGTGCAGTATGTGATAATCGCCTAACTGCTTGGGTTTTTATTGACCTTCACTGTGGGTTATTGACGGTCCAGCTGTAGATCCTGGGTACACAGGATTTGCAGCGGTGGGAACGAGAAGTGGGAATGACAGATATGAAGACAGTGATTGTCGTAAATAAGCTAGGGGAGGCCCAAGTCCGGCCAGCCTAGAAAGTCGTAAAAATTAGAGAGGGTCGTGCTCCTGCAGTGCAGACTATTATGAACTAATGATAATGTGGCTGCAGCATCGTTACACATGATTTAAATCAAACATGACCTCCCATTCATGTTGATTTGTAGCGTTCGTTCTGTGAGCTGCTGATTGAGGAAAATAGCGAAGTACCATACCATATTTACTTAAAAACTGGATGACCCCGCGATCTTCGTATCTATCAGTCAATTAATATCATCATGGCCAAAAAGGGCACCATCGATTTACCACATGACCACATCAAGGGCCAAATCCTGACCCATCATACATCATAACTACTTACGATTCTTCTGATTAAATTCGCTGCGGGTCCAATGACAGTTTAACTTTCCCCGGGACAAACTTGACCTTCACTGGTTGGGTTGGCGGTCAAGCTGTAGATCCTGGCTACACAGGAGTTGAAGTGGGAACGAGAGGTGGAAATAGTCCCGTACTCTTCCAAACGACTTATGCGCATGTGCTAACTAAACGTAAATGTGCAATAGGCTAGTAACACGCAACTTCCGACTACCGGTCAATTCCGATAACTTCCGTTGTAAATAACAAAAATAACAATGTAATCGATTGTTGGATGGGTTCGATTCACAATTTTATTTTTCTATCGTGTGTTTTAACATCGGAGGTCAAAACTCGTGTTCCACTAGTGTTAGCATGAATATACCCTTACTTAACGCAATTTACAGTCACGTTTGTAATGACAACAATGACGCTCGGATTGCTCGGATCAAACTCCCCGCGCTTCCCTCGACCAAAAATTGGTGGGGCGCGTCTTCGTGGATGGCACGATCTATAAACCTTTTTATTACTTTTCAGGGATGAACACTCGGCCCCGTTCCTCTACCAAACGAAAAGCCAGCTCAACCTCTGCATATTATCCGAACATCGAAACCAGAAGGACACCAAACCGACCTCCCCTCTCCCTGTCATGACAGAACTGGCCATATCCCATTCAAAAGTTGTCTCAGAGTTGAAGAACGCTTTAAAAACGCACGAGAAACTAAAAAGTTATCGCGAAGAGAGTGAGGTGACGTCACCTGGGTTTATATCGAAGTTTATTAATAATTTCAAGAGCAAAGACGAAGAAAGGGAGTGTTTAGTTGTGACAGAACCAGCTCATATTGTGGCGTCGTCGGATAATTTCTTCAGAACGAACTTTAAAAGCCCTCAGAATGAGAAGTATGAATATAGGAACAGCGTCGTGAAGTCTAGCAGTGGTAAGTTATTTGTTCTGATTAATTTCGTTGCGGGTCCAATGACAGTAACTATCCCCCGGGACAAACTTGACCTTCACTGGTTGGGTTATTGGCGGTCAAGCTGTAGATCCTGGCTACACAGGAGTTGCAGCGGTGGGAACGAGAGGTGGGAATAGCCCCGAATTCTTACTATTGAAAATACTAATATGTACCATTATAAATGCGAAATTATGTCTGTCTGTTACGCTTTCACGGTACCACTGAACCTGAATTGATTTTGATGAAAATATAAATAGTTTGAGTCCCAGAAAAGGAGATAGGATAATTTTTATCCCAATTTTTGTAACTAGGACGCGCGCGATAAAGTATTCGTGACAGACAAAATTTCACGCGGGCGAAGCTGTGGGCAAAAGCTAGTTAACCATATTTACTATTTTTAAGTACATTTTTAGAATGCATAGACCAAAATGTAGATACAACACAAAGAAAGTGCCAACCGACCTAGTATATATGTATACTGAATAACAATTATAAATGTTATCAAACCTATGACACAAACTAAACATTACTAGCTCGAATCAAAACAAATATTCGTGTTGAAATAGATTGTGTCACACAGCACATCGGGCTAAATGCCGCTGTATACAGGGTGTTAGGTAAATGAGTATATGAGCCGACACTAGCCCATGTTAACATGGACATATAAATGGTATGGTGAAGTCAGAAAATTGATATCTTCATTTTAATTATTTTAATTTTCATACAAATCGGATTTTATAAAATTTATTTTGCAGAGTCACGCTGACCGTCAGCGCTGACAGCGGAATTGTATGAAGCGTCGGCGCCGAGCGATCAGCTTCACTCAGGAACGTTCCCTTCAATTACATACATATTGATCTGTCAGCGCCGACGATCAGCGAGCGGTCAGCGCTATTCTAGATATGAACTACACTGAAATGTCCCTCCGACGACATTGACAGAAGGGCGCCACCATATTCGTTCAACTACATGGTTTCCACCGTGGCAAAAGTCGGAACTAGCGATCCTCTATTGACGGTGGCCCCACTGTCAGTGTCAAAAAAGGACATTTCAGTGTAGTTCATTAAAAAAAGCAGCCAAAGTGTTGATTACGTTTGTCGTCTCAAAAACACTCCCGTGCGACTCAGTTAATCGCTAAACCTATAGTGGGATGTTTTGTAACAGTATTTGTAGACTGATGAATGTGCCTGGCCTACAATAACATTGTTAATTATACATTGATAACGCACGTTCAAGATGACTAATTGTTAATTGTGCGATTAGTCAGTGACACAGATGTGGCTAAATCATTTGTTATCTCTCAACCAGCTTCGTAATTGAGTGGTCGACATTATAACAGAGTTAGGCACGGTTTCCACCACAGATCACAGAAACTAAAGGGAGATGTGACAAGGGGGCGGGGCCGGTGTCGCAGCAATATGCCCAAAAACAGAACACATTGCTCGTGAAATCAATGATGACAGAAGCGACGTCATAATGTAAAAATTTTACATTGCGTAGTACTAAAGATTATTCGAACGTTGAGTACTGATACCGCAGTGGATAATGAGCATATAATATTTTGATTACTTTGTGTGTGTGAATTTCTAATGCGATACTGAGTTTCGAAATCAGCTCATTAGTTGGCAATGTTGGCATCTCTCTATATCCCTATGGTTTCCACCAAAGCGATTTAAAAGAATAAAGGACGTGGCACACTAATCAAACTGGAAAGGGATCGCAACCGTATCAACTCGAGGCGGTCAGTATTCTTTGCATGAAACACTATACTGCAACGCACACTTATCCGCACCGTAACGTAAACGTCTCGCCTTGCTGACAGCTCGCAAAAGGCGATACGATGTTGATCTTTTTCCGAGTTTTAAACAAATTAAAAACATGAGTACAAATTCGCTATATTAGTTAGTTTTAAAAGCCAAAATATGGAAAATTATACAGGTTGTCAACTCCAAATCAAATTAAAAAACAATTTATACAGCATGTCAACTTATATCACAAAAAACAGACATTGAAATCTTAATAATATAGCTTGATAAATTATTTAATATAGGTATATAGTTTATTAACATGTTACGCATATAATTACGCATTACTTTTTAAATGCCTAAATTGGCTTCTGGTGAAAGTAGTTTGGCAGATTTGTAGTAAATATTTCATACAACAAATGTAACTAAAAAGTGTGTAACTAATAGGTATTGCTAAATATTTATAAATCAATGCGTTAACGAGGAAGATACGTGTAAAGAATATTGATGATAATAAATTACTTATTAATAAATGCGTAAGGCCCTTTTCACATGTCCCGGTTGCCGGCTAACCGGCTCCGGGTAACCGGTGGTGAAGTGTATGGGCATGCCGGATTCATTACGCCGGAACATGTGAAAGCAATGTACCATGCCCATACACTTCACCACCGGGTACCCGGCGGCGGTTAGCCGGCAACCGGGACATGTGAAAAGGGCCTAACGTTGGGATTACAATGAAGCGTGGTTTTGAATATTAATACCAGACTAGCTTGTGCTCGTGACTTTGTTTGCTTAGATAAAATATTGTCATAAATAGCATTATACTAATTGTATTTAGTTCTAAACTTGGCAATGAATCAATAATTATAATAATATTGACTTTGTTAAAACGGTGTATCATGGCCACTAGTTTCTAAGAATAAGCATACTTATCTATCTGACTTCAACTATGAACCCCGCTGTAATGAGGGTTCCCTAGTTTTTATGTACATGTTTTGGCTACAAAGATTACATAACATTATAGCACAGTACAACAGAAACTAACTAGCATGTTCATGCAAACAACTATGCAATACAACAATATCATCCATGTAAACTATCTCACCTTTCTATTCCAGATATCTCCGAAGAGAACCGAGGCCTTCTCTCCTCAAGCCAGGCCTCGTCAGGAACCGACTTCCAGTCCACCGAGACGCTGACAGAATCCACCACTCTACCAAAGACAGGGTACGACTTCCTGGATAACTGGTAACGGGGATCTGATAGTATCCTGTCCTTAAGTCATATGCACATTTTATGGTAACTAATCGATTCTAAGGCCCATAATTACATAGTTAAAATAAGCAATGATTACCAGGTCCAATAGTTAAATATTAACAAAATGTAAACTAATAGTTAAAAATTGTACTAAGCCTCAATAAAACTCATTTTATTTTTGCAAGTAGGCTTTTAAAAACCACTTTTACACGTCCCAGTATTAACCCTGCTTCGGAACAATACATGGGCCAGTGTGCTGAGAAGAAGCAGCGCAAGAAACTCAGTCACTAGTCAGCCTCAAGCTTATTTTGTTGATATTTAGCCACATGTCATTAAACTTGACAGTTATTTTTAACTATGGATAAAAAAACTGGGCCTAAGATTTTTCTTAAATTACAAAGGTAAAGAAAATTCGGCTTAATGAAAGAACTTCAAGGTAACTCAATTTAGAAACTAAAAATAGTCTTGTATTCTCTAAAATAAGGTTGAAATTGCCATGGGATTAAACTAAAAAGGCATAGACACAATCGCATACTTATATGTATGGTTTGAAAATGTGTCTAGTTTTTCAAGTGTGTGTGTAGGTATACGACAACCGTATTAATATTAATGCAAATGTATGGTATAATGGGCAAAAATCCTCAGTTGATATTTAACTTTATTACTAAAGAAATAAGGCTTAAATTGTGGAAATAATTGTGTTGTATGTTTGCAATTATAGTTTGTGCTTGTGATTAATTTATACCATATTTTCTAGTGATATTTATATGCTTACCGTGTTTACACTTACGACTCATCAATGTAGGAAGAATATTAGAACAATGCTATTTAAAATATTACTGCTAGTACTGAGGCACCATGTTCATAAAATGTCATGCTTATATTAACAAGCGTGGTCGAACAACTCGAAATAAGCATGCTTATTATTAGCAATGTTTCAACACATGCTACTAAGTAGCAATTTCCCAAAAGTGGCATGCTTTCGTGCTAAAGTCCGGTCGTCGAGCACGTAGAATTTCGTCCAATGACCCCAAGCTACCCATCCTTATCGCTCTCGCGTAATTATATTGCTGTCGCGACTGTGCGACGGGCGGCCGCAGTGAGTGCGAGTGATAAGGATGGGTAGCTCGGGGTCATTGGACGAAATTCTACGTGCTCGGCGACCGGACTTTAGTAATGAGAAATATGTGTAACTGTACCTTTATTACACTCTGATTTTAGTTAAATCTATCAGCCTGTATGTTAGTGCTCATAGTATTAATATTTTGCCAAAAATACGTAGAAAAGCTTCGTAATCTCATTTTGTAAGACTGTGACAGTTGTATTTAAGTTTATTTATACGTATACAGGGTGTCGCTACTGTGTGTACTTTTTTATGGAAAAGATTTTTCAATAATGTCAGCTTTAATTATGCCAGGCACCGTCTTGTGTCAAGATGTTTGCCGAACAACAATGTTTTTGTAAAAAAAAATAGTATTCTAAAGTTTGTCATATTTTGTATAGAAATGGCTCAGTCAGTAAGACCGTTATATCTTTCAGATAGAAGTTATCTGGCAGTTAAACAATATCCCCAAATGATATTAGTATGTAATAAAGACTGCACGTCAAGTTATCACTGTAGTAGCATCTTACTTATTCGTTAAGCGCTGTTTTGCATTAAAAATGTGCTGTCACTGTACATTAAACACCCTGTATTAAAACTATAATTTAATACTCTGTACTGAACTGCAATTTTTTGAACAAAATTGTATTAATTGGTGTGTTACTCTCTCAAAATGCATTTACTCTGTGTAATTTATTTAATTTTGTATTTATTACTAGAGTTATGCCCGTTTTCACCATCAATCCCTAATTTTTAAGTGACCCCTATGTAAACAAAATTCCTGTTAATTGTTACCACAGGGGTCACATAAAAAATAGGGATTGATGGTGAAAACAGGCATTAGTATTACTTATTGCAATATCAAATATACGTCTTGCTTAGGAAATCGATTTTTATTTTATTATACGATTTTTCTTCTATACAATTCTGTGCCTTAAAAATGAACTTTTTATCAATTTTTAATAACAAAAAGTATGCTTAGTCAAGTTATTATGGGTCCCATATTCTATTAATTTAGTCTGTGCTAGAGGTAGCGAGGGGGCACTTTAAAAATGGGGGAAAAGCTAAATGAAAATCAAATTAACAATTTAAAACAAATTATATTTTAGACTTAAAATCAAAACGAAAACCAATCCTGGATATTTTAGTAACAAAAAAAACGAACCAAATTCTAAAAATATGGATACTAATTTTGAATTATCACTTTTTTGCTTAATTATTACTATTATTACATAACATACAAATATTATACTTACACCATTGCTTGTTATAAGCTTATACAGGGTGTAATTTTTAGACTTAATTACTAATTAATAGCCAGTAATGATCATTCCCTTCTCCACTTGGGCAGCTGTGTCCTTGTCTGCCAATAGCTCGATGAGCGAGAGACCGAACCAATATGCAGTGCCGGGTCCCTGGAAGTTAAAGGGTTAAATTGTGGCTGGTTGCACTAGAGTCTTATGACAATGAAATAGGGCTTCTTTTTGAGTAGTTCGACGCGCGGGTGGCCGGATCAAGTCGTTTTGTAATTAGTTACACTGTGTTTTGGGTCTTATAAAAAGGAAATAGGGTTTCTTTTTCAGTAGTTCGACGCGTGGGAGGCCGGATCAAGTTAAATTGTGATTGGTTGCATTGTATTTTGAGTCTTATAAATAGGAAGTAAGGTTTATTTAGTAGTTTGGTAAGTGACAGGACGAACCAATATGCAGTTCCGGGTCCCTGGAGGTGATTTGCATTGTATTTTGAGTTTTATGACAAAGAATTAAAGCTCAAAATTAATTAAACATAATTTTTGTTTATTGTTTCGTACGTAACATAAATAACGTTTATTGATTTACAAAGCATTGAGCGATTTAATAGTAATTAAAATTTCTTATCGATTCGTGGGTTCGATTCCCGCCTAAGGCATTCGACTTTTTCAAGTTTCTTTGAGTAAATTAGGAACCCCCAAAACTGAAGGCAGGGTCCTTCGCGTTTAGTTTCTAAAGCGCGATACATAAGAGGCGTGTTTGTATACTTTGGAGGATTATTTGTATACTCTGTAGGATTCTTTGTATACTCTGTAGGATTATTTGTATACTATGTGGGATTATTTGTATACTCTGCAGAATTATTATAATTTATTAAAATAGAGATTTTTCTGGGTAATAAAGCACGAGTTTGAATTAGTCCGTCAGTTTACTTATTGCGCCAAAGTTCAACAAAAGAGGCCTGTGACGTCAAGGCGTGGTTAAGTGCAACACTTTGTGACGTCACACGGAACTTCAACGCACCATAACTTCTTAATTACTTGTTTGATTGATTGATAATATAATTGACGGATTAAAAGTTTTTTTTTTATAATTAGCCTATTCTAATGGACTTACCCTGCTGGTGACGATGTTCCCATCAACCACCACTCTTTCTCCTTCCACGTACGTGTAGTCAGCCGCCGGCATTTTGTTCTTAGTAGATGGGTATGACGTCACGCGCTTGCCGCGCGCTATGCCGTGCGCGACGAACGCTGTGGGCGCTGTTGAAGGAATATACGCCTTAATTGTATGGAATAAGGTCGCTATTACAACAGCAGCTGTCTTTAAACGCAAGTAAGTTAGACGGTCTTATTCTTAAAGTCCGGTCGCCGAGCAGATAGAATTTCGTATAATGACCCCGAACTACTTATACTTATTGCTCGCGCATAATTATGTTGCTGTCGCGCTCGCACTCACTGCGGCCGTCCGTCGCAGTCGCGACAGCAATATAATTACGCGCGAGCGATAAGGATGGGTAGCTTGCGGTCGTTGTACGAAATTCTATCTTCTCGGCGACCGGACTTTAGTAGTTGGGTATGACGTCACGCGCTTGCCGTGCGCGACAAACGCTGTGGGCGCTGTTGAAGGAATATATGCCTTAATGGTACGGAATAAGGTTGCTATTACAACAGCAGCTATCTTTAAATGCAAGTAAGTTAGACAATATCTTGTTCTTAGTGGATGGGTATGACGTCACGCGCTTACCGCGCGATAAACCTTAATACTACGTAATAAAGTCGGAAATACAGTGTCATTTGTGTAATAAGGCAACTGTTTTGAACAACCACCATCTTGCTTTTGGTCGAGGCTCATAATTATTATGATCAATGATGTCAAATGCCGTCACTTTGCCGAGAGAAAATACACCTTGTTGATACCTAATAAGGTTTTTAGCTGTTTAAAGGCCAGTAATATAGTCAGCATCTTGTTTTTGGTGGAGGTGTATGATGACGTCATTACGCTTGCTGCGCGCTATGCCTGTGGACACTATCAAGCAGAAATACACTTTAATTAGTTTCTCCTTCAACAGCCGCCATCTTGACTAACCACCATCTTGTTTTTGACGGAGACGTATGACGTTACATGCTTTGTCGAATGAAAACAGACCTTATTGGTACATAATAAGCCATATACATAACTAGCCAACTTTCTGGAGTGGAGGCCACGTACCGGAAAACGCAGCGTGGGACGTCCACCCACAAGGTGGACTGACGACCTGATAAAGGTAGCAGGAAGGCGCTGGATGCAGGCCGCTACCAACCGGGCGTTGTGGAAGTCATTGGAGGAGGCCTATGTTCAGCAGTGGACATCCTGTGGCTGAAATGATGATGATAACAAGCACAATTAAGTATGCTTACCATGAGTTTACATTAGGTGTGCCACTAGCGACTGCGTAAAAAATGACATTAAATGTGTGACAGATTGCACAGCGCCCCTAGCGGCTACTTTTAAGAACTAATCTTCATAAATATTTTGACGCAGTCGCTAGCGAGCACACCTAACGTATCGTTTCAGCCGAATGACATCCACTGCTGGACAAATGCCTCCCCCAAGGAATTCCACAACGACCGGCCCCTCCCACGACCTTCACCAGATCGTCGGTCCACCTAGTGGGAGGCCTGCCCACACTACGTCTTCCGGCTCGTGGTCGCCACTCGAGAACTTTACCGCCCCAGCGGCCATCAGCTCTACGAGTTATGTGCCCCGCCCACTGGCACTTGATTTTAGCGATTCTGCGAGCCACCTAACGTAAACTCCTTATACAGGGTGTCCCAGAATGGGTGAATCAAACTGATAGGGAAGGTAGCTCTACTAATGTAGGTACAGTCGACAGCACATCAAGCTATACATTTTCGTTGCAAACTCGCCCCTATCGCAACTACGTAAGATACCGCAGTGTTTACGTTGACGTGCTGTCGACCGTACTATCCCTAAAAAATATGAAGAAAAAAAAAATAAAGCGCATAAGGGTACATTTTTTTTAAAGTAAAAATAAATCAGTTTTGCCTAAGTATCTGGATATATTTGCTGCGTTTGGAGTTTATTTGTACTTTTTTCTTACTAATATTAATTGTACATGATCGCTTCGTTTATCTATCTGTAAACAAACTTTTATAAATAATGACTAGATTTCGAGTTTAGAGCACATTATTTAAAAAAAAATCCGAACTCATAATTTTTTTTCATATTTTTTAAGGATAGATACCTCCCCTATCAGTTTGATTCACCCATTCTGGGACACCCTGTATACGCAAAGATCTTACCAGCACAGATAGCAGCGACGATCTTGCCAGCTTTCTCGTGTTCCTTCAGCAGTGTTCCTACTACAGACGACTTGCTGAGGCGGTCTGAGCCCTCCAAACCTCCAGGGAGAATCACCTGGAAGAAAATAATAAAAACACATTTATTCATAAGTTAACTGAGGGAAGGGAAAGCAGGGAAGAGAAGCTGCCTGCCTTGGAAATTGTAAACCAAATGGCTTTATCTTTTGGAGCTTCAAGTTTATTTTTTTACAGCTTCAATGGACTACAGTCACAGACGGATTTGATGTTAATTTCAAGATACCTTCATGTGGTCAGCTATCACAGAGCTCTATTCAATGCTGTGCGTTCGACGTTGCATAGCGTTTCTGCTTCACTTAAGCAAGTATCATTTGTTTTAGGCTGGGTTGCACCATCTTACTTTAACAAACGTCAAAAGTCTGTTAAACTCCATACCAAAAAACCCGCTTATCGTTATAGTTTCGGTTAAAGTTATGGTGTAACTCAGCCTAAGTATAAACCATTACAATAGCCACATAGTTTGCAATAAAAACTAGAATTTGAACGTTTAAGTTAGTTACTTACTGCATCGTACTGAGGCTTCTCGGCCAAAGCATCAGCCAAAGACTTGTTTGGGACGAGTGTCACGTTACGCGAACACAGCACCGGCGCGTCACTGTCCAGTCCTGCCATGGTCACATCCACCTGTGGGGACAGTCAAAAAGTCACACACGGGACTTATCCCACCTCTTGTTCCCAACGCTGCAACTCCTGTGTAGCCAGGATCTACAGCTTGACCGCCAATAACCCAACCAGTGAAGGTCAAGTTTGTCCCGGGGAAAGTTAAACTGTCATTGGACCCGCAACGAAAACGGAGGCAAATGGAAGACTTGGCCTACACTCCCCATGCTGGCCAGACGGGTTGGGGAGGCCTGATGTTCGCATATTTGTCCCTTATCAGCCTCTTACTACATTCATGGGAAGAGTAGGGGATTTTCTATTCTCATTAACATCATTTCAGCTAAATGACGTCCACTGCTGGACAAAGGCCTCCAAGAATCTCTACAATGACCAGTCATACGCTGCTTCACCAGATCATAGATTCACCTAGTGGGATACCTATCCAAAAACGTTTGTCCCAAAAACCATGATATTATGGTTATAAATAGTGCGTGATCATGATGATTTGGATAAAAAATGTCCATCATGATGATGATATAGTTATAAAATATGCATCGTCATGATGAGAATGTAGCTGAGAACTATTACTGAGAAGTGAACATGATGAAATACTTCGAAATAATCATAACATATTAGAAATATGATAACATAGTAGATTAGAATGAATCATTGTTAAGTTATTTAGAATATTATATTTGTTGAAATATTTAGAAGTCATCTACATTTCAGCCAAATTGCCACCATTGCTGGACAACGACCTTACCCAAGGATTTCCACAACGCCTGGTTCATCGTCAGTCCACCAAGTGGCAGTAGAACCACTTAGAAGTTATCTTATCATACTAAGATAAGATAGAAGTAGATTCTGAATCATCTGCTAATATGACACTTGAAATCATATGTCGAAATCATTGGGGGAGGCCAATGTTCAGCAGTGGACGTCCTGTGGCTGAAATGATGATGACAGTTATTATTATTTCTTAGCCATAATAAGTCAAACTAAATTGTAGAAATGGCTTGAAAAAATCATAGTTGGATGTTTAAAATACCCAACATTGATGAAATAAAATGCGGCCGTAACAGTGTATTACACTTGTAAATTTCGACGGGTTCATCCAGTGTCTAATAGCTCAGTTGGATGAGTAGTCGCCCGGTACAAACGGTCGTGGGTTCAATTCTTTCCTTAGGCATTTAAATTTTTCAGGTGTTTATTTAAAAATGATGATGATTATTGCGTAAAACTTACACCGCCCCGTCTCAGCATATCGACAGTGATGACGGTCTCCATCTCTTCCGCACCTTGGGCCAGGATCACTAGCGCTGTCTTCACCATGTTTGCTGCTGTGGTTGATAGCCTGGAAATAATAATATTGCCTTTAGTAGTAAAAAAAAAGCTTTTCAGACACACACAATAGAAAGTCTTTCTTTTATATCAAAGTCAAAGTATTTATTTGCAAAGAATAGATGCAATGGTTTAGGTGTTAAATTTAGGTAAAGTGCTACTATTCTGCTTAACAATCAATCACAGTTCATCATCATTTCAGCCACAGGATGTCCACTGTTGAACATAGTCCTCTCTTATTGATTTTCACATTATTTTTGTACTGTTATTTTTTTTAGTATTAAAAATTACTTACTTAATTTACTTAACAATACCAAACAGAAAAAACAATTATCTACTCAATTTTGTGCAGTAGTTTGGAAGTTATAAATACATTTTAGCAATGCATTTTAATAAAAAGAAGATACATAAGTTGAGGTGCAACAACTGATAACTGTTATTCAATAATTTGAGTTTATCATCTTGCCTTTTCAATCTTTGACACTATGATCTGACCTCAAATCTCTCTGATCTCTGCAATACTCACTTTAGAGAATTGTTAAATGTAGAAAACATTAAATTATTTTGAAATACAACATACTTCAATACCAGGTTTTCGTAACATTTTATTGCAATCTGTTTAAGGGGCATTGGGAAATATTTTCAATCATGATTATAACTCTACGAGAGATATTTTAATGATAGAACCAACAAGAAAAAAGCTACAATTTAACTAAGAACTAAAAATTATATTTTTATTAACTAAAAAAAATATGATAAGTACTTGAAGTTTTTGAGTTTAAACCTATTTATTTCTGGATAATGTGACTATTTACTCAAGATTATAGCCATTCGCTTCTGGAAAATACTTTGAAATGAGTAATTAATATGCATAAAATGTATGTATGTAACTAACCTCACAAAGACCGGGACCACAGTTTTCGGCAAAACTTGTAATGTAAAATAAGTTTTGGAAACTTACGTTCGTTGCCAATAGAATTCTTTATTTAGCAGCAACTTTGCACTTGCACTGTGTGTGGGAGTTAAAAGTTTTGTGACAATTTTTTTTGCCGCAAACATGAATTTATTTTTTGACAATGACAATCTTGAAGGTCATTCAAAAACTAAATTTTTTTTTACAAATTTTTTATTAAACAGTACTGTACCGTTATTCGAAGCCTTTATAATGAAAGTAGGCTTCGAATAAGGTAAGTATGTTTAATAAACGTTTTATTTTCAGGTAAAACGTCGCTATTAAACAGTACTGTACCGTTATTCGAAGCCTTTATAATGAGAGTAGTGTCTGTCTTTTCCTGTTTGAGTACTAGTTTTGACGTATAATCTGCCCACGTGACTTCCGCTCCGGTCCCCCACCGCCTAAGCACGCCTCAATTAACGACACTAGCGCCACCAACGGTAGCTCGAAACTAGGTTTCGATATTCTCGCCATTGGTGTTTTAGTTCCCGTTCGAGACGGTCGTAGAATTAGCTCCGCTAGTTCGCGACCCATCTCACAGGTACTAGTCGTGACGTGATTCAGGTAAAATATTACCATCATAATGTAAGTACTTCTAAATTATTATGTACTGGCTGAAAACTTATAAAAATTACTGTGATTACTTATTTCGCAGTGTAATTTATTTTTACAACGGTGTTACCGTTCGGGGGTAGATTGCATTCAATCTAACTCAGTGTAATTTTAAATAATTATCTTTCTTCTCTAGTAATACTTGTACCTAACGGTATTCCGTTAGACGTGTTTTAAAAGTAACATTACTTTTTAGCAATGTTTGTTTCTAACGGTTTTTCGTTAGATATGTTTTTAAGCTAACTTTTCTTCTTAGCAATGTTCGTACCTGACGGCGTGTTCCGTTAGATGTGTTTTAAAACTAACATTCCTTTTTAGCAATGTTTGTGCCTAACGGTTTTCGTTAGATGTGTTTTAAAACTAATATTCCTTTTTAGCAATGTTCATTCCTAACGGTATAACACTCCTTTTTAGCTGTGTTTGTTCCTAAGGGTTTTCCGTTAGATGTCTTTATTTTCAAAAGGAAAGAGGAAATATTATGTCCACGTGCAGAAGAGGAGCAAGAGTTGGCGTAGAGGTCAAATCAAAGGATGGTGTGGTGTAATGTGATAGTCGCAAGATGTGATTGCTTGCTACAATAAGCTGTAAGTACCAACTTACCAATACCATTTCAGACATACGAATTCCATCGGACGGATTGTGTTGATTTATAAATCAACAAAATAAATAAACGGTAAACTACCTTTATCAATATGCATCCGGGGAAAGTATGAAAACTTCCACTAGGTAGGGTAGCGTACCGACGTACCTATTCTACCGCCATTATGGAAGTCTAACGCATGGCTTATAACCCAAGAGTGAAGTGTGCAGTTTGTCCTATTAGGATACGGTACGTAGGTATAATAATACCTTTGTGGTTTTCTTAAACTATGATTTCAGGAAAACGCTATGCTGTTACTGTGTAGATAAACAGTGAGTCTGTGTAATAAACGGTGAAGGATGAACATCGTCTATTCAGCCTGATACGCAGTTTATTTGATGCTAGCGGCGTCTGGAAAATTTTTCGGCAGCAATACGATCGCAACTCTGCTCCGCAGATCGATCTGAGATTTCGCCTTATGCTAAATACCTACAGTGGAAAACTCAAACTGGCTACTCGGCAAGCTAGATGGCAGTGTAACCAAAACGCAGCAGCATAATCCTGTAGCGAGGGTAAGTTCTCTTGGAGCAAACAGGGAAAAACCAGGAGCCAGAACCTTTTCTCCCTCATCCCACCGGGATAGGAGAAAACTCAAACACTCAAGGAGTCTCATATTGAGCCAGGCAACGCCGCTCATTTTTATTTACGTCGAGAGGTCTTAGTAAGGCATTGGTCCAAACCCTCTTGTTATCCCTCATCCCACTGGGATAGGAGATTACCCAAAGAGAATCGGACTCAAATCATTACATTTCGAGCCGAGCAACCTCGCTCATTTTTATTTACGTCGAGAGGTTTTAGGGCATCGCTCTAAACCCTCATGTTATCCCTCATCCCACTGGGATAGGAGATTACCCAAAGAGAATCGGACTCAAATCATTACATTTCGAGCCGAGCAACCTCGCTCATTTTTATTTACGTCGAGAGGTTTTAGGGCATCGCTCTAAACCCTCATGTTATCCCTCATCCCACTGGGATAGGAGATTACCCAAAGAGAATCGGACTCAAATCATTACATTTCGAGCCGAGCAACCTCGCTCATTTTTATTTACGTCGAGAGGTTTTAGGGCATCGCTCTAAACTCTCATGTTATCCCTCATCCCACTGGGATAGGAGATTACCCAAAGAGAACCGGACTCAAATCATTACATTTCGAGCCGAGCAACCTCGCTCATTTTTATTTACGTCGAGAGGTTTTAGGGCATCGCTCTAAACTCTCATGTTATCCCTCATCCCACTGGGATAGGAGATTACCCAAAGAGAACCGGACTCAAATCATTACATTTCGAGCCGAGCAACCTCGCTCATTTTTATTTACGTCGAGAGGTTTTAGGGCATCGCTCTAAACCCTCATGTTATCCCTCATCCCACTGGGATAGGAGATTACCCAAAGAGAACCGGACTCAAATCATTACATTTCGAGCCGAGCAACCTCGCTCATTTTTATTTACGTCGAGAGGTCTTGGGGCATCGCTCTAATCGCTCATGTTATCCCTCATCCCACTGGGATAGGAGATTACCCAAAGAGAACCGGACTCAAATCACTACATTTCGAGCCGAGCAACCTCGCTCATTTTTATTTACGTCGAGAGATCTTAGGGCATCGCTCTAAACTCTCATGTTATCCCTCATCCCTCTGGGATAGGAGATTACCCAAGGAGAATCGGACTCAAATCATTACATTTCGAGCCAAGCAACCTCGCTCGTTTGTATTTGCGGTTTAAAGACATGAGGGCATCGTCCTAAATCCTCATAATTTTGAAGAGTTATAGAACCCAAACGCCTTATTCCACGGCAAACGAAAATAAGTAAAGTTACCGAGTAGACATGTGGGCTTCGCCCTAAATCCGCATAACTATAAAAGGTTCTGAAATTCTATTTTGCACGGCAAAATTAAAGTGATGTTGCCGGGAGGACATAAGGGCATCGCCCCAAATCCTCATAATTTTCAAGGGTTATGGAACCCTAATTAAAATGCTTTATTTCATGACAAAAGTAAGCTATTTAAGACCTGCCATGGGTAAAAGGTGGAGACAGAGATCATGAGATTACGCAAAAATTACTCGATTCGTGTCAGTTTGGCTTATTTCATTACTGCCGAGATGATACAAGGGCATCGCCCTAAACCTTCAGAATCTTGAAGGATGTTAATTAATCGGGGCCGCAGCTATGCGCCCTGAATTTTTGGTACCGAACAGTTAACGCCTGGAGAAATTAAATAAACTTAAGCCTTTATGCAGCCTCTGCATAGTAAAGTTACAACTATTGACCTGATAGTCTTTTAAATAAGGTATACATTCATAGACGCTTGGCGGGTACCACAAAGTACTGAATACTAAAATAAGTATTTGTCTGCCTATACATACCTATAGTACACCGACAGACTCATGCAAATGTTCTGACGGCAATTGATTCGCACAGAAAGAGTCGCGACATTCGCGCCCTTACCTATTGGACGACTTCATTCTGGGGTAACTCAGGACCCATCCTTGCTTCGGGGTCAGATATAACCCATGCCCCTATTGTAATAAAAGCACACAAGTCTGGATAATAAACACAATGAAGTCGGTCCTTACCTATATAAAATAAATAAACAAAATAATAACAGTCTTACAAACTAGTAACAGTAAAAGGTGAACTCCATAAATACAAAATGGCCTAACCGAGTCTCGGTTACCAAAAACATACAGATCAAGTCACGTAACGTTACAAATCCTAAAGCATTGGCTCTTCTCATGTTATAACACTACAATTCATGATTTGCGTGAGGCAAAGAGCATTTTAACCGCCAACTTGAGGCGCTCATGGCACCCAATACCAAATACTTATGATCCACAATAACCAAAAGTATAAAGCTTATCTGAGCTTAAAACAAATTGGGCACGCTGCATGGTAACGCATTTCGCAATTGAATTTCACTGTACAACGAAAACAGTGACTTTAGTAAACCGTACTTACTAAATATATATTAAACCGCGTAGGTTTACATACTACAATTTGTTATTTTCTCATTTATACAAGCCATTACATTCGTTGGAGAAAAGATTGCATACCAAAAGTCACACAAGTCTTCAGTCTCTTAACTGAACTTTCCGTGTGCCCTATTATAGTGTCAATGACTACGTCTTGTCTACTTAATTTAAGTAAATAAATATAATTTATTATTAATGTCATATGACACCATGTCATATTGTTAATTCGACCTTTTGTGCACCTCTGTGGTTCAATAAAAATTGTCGTATGAATATGAACGACTTTTACGAGGAGTTAAAGGGAATAAATCAAAACCTTCAGTCCAAGAAAGTAATTTAACTCTGATTTTTCCAATTATCACTGTGACCTTAGGGTCACACAGAAGTACATAAACATGGTTGGAATTAATTTTGGATAATGTGCCGCACTCTTAAGCTCTTTGCTTGGGGCCGAAAGTCCTTCGCCTACCTTCATAGTACAATTTACAAAATTCGTATTTGATGTGATTTAAATCCATCAATTATTATACTGTAACGAAGGTAGTCACAAGCAAAATGTTGTGGCACACACAACTGTTTACGAGTTAACTTGTTTTAAGTACAACAGCCTCGTGAAATATTCTAATACCTACCCGACTCGCTAGGTCAATAAAGTAATTTGTCTCTGCTGACTATTGTCACAAAAATTAGTACTTACCTACCTACTGGCAACTTAGGTATGTACACTTCAATGAATCATGAGTGACATTGGCGATGATATAAAACTTAGTGTTACACAAACATCATTACATAAATATTTTTACATCGTGCAAATGAGCGATCGTCCAACGGCATTCAGGGTGATGAAAATAAATCATTCGAAATTAAATCCGATGCCCACCCTAAGGGCCTTGATGAAACCTGATAAGGTTTAGATCGGCTACGAAACTATCATTTAATTCTAGCTGTGCTTGCGACTTCGTTTGCATAACTTTTCCCGCTTTCGCAACATTCTTATTGATGCTCCGCTACTATTGGTGGTAGAATGATGTTATTATGATTTTATACATAGAATTCGTGGTTAAAGGACTCCAACACAAAGATAGTTTTTGTGTTGATGCAAACAAACTCTTGTTCAGCCCTATAACATTATTATCATAATTGTAATTACAATAATACATAATTACATATTAAGATTGCTCTGAATTAAGCTGGTTGACTAACCGTCAATAAGCTGATCTAGCTGACAAGTTATCACTGTTAGCCCTAAAGATAATGGTCGCACAGTCTTACCACAGCACCGACGTTTGTAAACCGCAAAGTTTACTAAGTTTGTACTAGGAAAGTCTGTATTATTATAAATTTTATCAATTCCGACTCAAACTTCGCTATCCCTAGCGAACAGCGATAACGCGGAATACTCAGGCAATACAAAAGTATCGTACCTATACATAGCCGGCTAGCTATTGTCACCTATTCATTACACCGTCCACCTAGGCTACGGTCCTGTAAAGGTTTATAAATATTAAAATCTGAGCTGATACCTAAATGTGGGAAATGTTGGAGATCATCAAACGCCCGCTATCGGCAAGCGACCTTAACTGTACCAGTGAATATTCTTATCCATACCTAATAATTATTCACTCCTACCGAAGCTTATTAAATTCATCCAACGGTCTGATACTGTGAGTGAGGGTGGACGTAGCTTTTGCGCCTTTTACATGACGTAAAGTAACCGATAGTTCATTATTACATAGTTGTTAATAAACGATGCATTAGACGTGAATTTACGGAGATGCAGATGCAGGTTGCGTTCTGTAAAATATTATAATGTACCTACACACAGTACATTACCACTCAGTAGACAGATAAGCTAAAGTTCTAACTAATTCATAACATTTCTCACTGATCAATGTCTTATTCTTCAATTGATCACATTGGCGATTACACAGCGCCACCAGGAGATAATAGACACGTCTCTCATTATAAAGGCTTCGAATAACGGTACAGTACTGTTTAATAGCGACGTTTTACCTGAAAATAAAACGTTTATTAAACATACTTACCTTATTCGAAGCCTACTTTTTAAATCTACCTGGTGTCATAAAACACAATGGCGAGAATATCGAAACCTAGTTTCGAGCTACCGTTGGTGGCGCTAGTGTCGTTAATTGAGGCGTGCTTAGGCGGTGGGGGACCGGAGCGGAAGTCACGTGGGCAGATTATACGTCAAAACTAGTACTCAAACAGGAAAAGACAGACACTACTCTCATTATAAAGGCTTCGAATAAGGTAAGTATGTTTAATAAACGTTTTATTTTCAGGTAAAACGTCGCTATTTATTTGATAATGTAACAATAGCTATGTATGCGTTATAGCAGCCTATTTACAAATCTTATTTATAATATATCTTTATTAATAAACGACTACATAATAAAAGTTGAAATAACGTATTCAATTTTGTCCAAAACAATAAATTTTATCAAACACGAAAGATGTGATTTCTGAACGAAAATAGTTTTGTTTTGTTTTTGGTTTTATTTGATGTTGTCACTTTAAGTGAACTAATTACCCAAAAGTAGGGTAAATTTTGTTTTGATGTAGCCCTGTGTGATTGATGCCCGCGAATCTAACAATAGAATCAATAATGCTATCGTGGTCTCATTCATGCGACCGCTTGTGGTTTGATGGGATAATGCCCTGTGGACTCTTACGTACTATCATGTTTTGGATTTAGTCATGTACATTATCTCAAAATAAATATTCACAATTATTACTTAGCTCTAATCAGATAAAAAAACGATTCCGAACGTGAAGGTCGATATTATTTAGTAATATAATATAATAACAGGACTAAAAAAGCTATTAACTACGAAATGCTATTACACCATAAAAGAATATTTGACGATAAAATTCATTAGCGATGTACCTAAACTATAATTTTCTATCTTTGATAAAAAGAAGCCTCTCTTATAAATTTTTAGTTTGCTGCGCCCAACAGGGTCCTTAATGATCTCCAAATGTAACTATGTAACACCTAAATGTACTATTAAGGAAGCAATAAACGTATTGAGTATTGAGTAATTTCAATTCAGTTAAAAACGTAAAACTTGTTTTTTTTCGAGTTTTCAAAGATAGAGGCATCAATCATACACTCTAAGTCCACCACTGCGCTTGGTGCACACAAAACTCATTCACGTCAGTAAAAAATAAAGAAAATATTTCTTGAAAAGATAGAGGTACAAAAGATTTATTTTCAATATAGGGAAAATTTAGTAAATACCCCTGTATCCCCGGACAGATGTTCGTTAGAACCGTCACTCTATTTAGTCTATTGTCGCTTCCTTTCTTTCATTCTTCATTTCGTTTTTAACGTCAAATGAATCTAAAAATCGTTGTAATTTACTAAATAGATTTACGTAATTGTGATGTTCAATTAAAACTAATTATGTCAGCTTATTTAATGTTATAATTAATAGGCATTTAATTATCATACAAGTGTGTAAATAAAATAATTGAAAAATGTAATTGATAGGTTATGAACTAAACGTTGATTTAATTAAAATATTTTTTTATTAATAAAGTGAAATAGAAATTACATTACCAATATGGATTTCGTGAAGCGAGAGGACCCAAATGTCATTGATGAAGAGAACTACAAAGTCTATGTTGAAACAGTAAGTTAACCATTGTGTTGATTTCAACCAAGTCTAAAAAAAGATGAAAAAATGAAGATTAAACTGTTTTCCGAGGTTCTAATGACAACCCCTGTTTGTACACGGAGATATTAGAATAATCAGGGTGTCCACATTCTGGAAAGTCAGGGAAAGTCAGGGAAAAGTCAGGGAAGCTCATAGCAGTCAGGGAAAGTCAGTGAAATAGAGGGGTCACCTGGAAAGTCAGGGAAACATTGAGATTTTGTCTNATGTAAAATATCATAAGGGGTGTCAATTTTCGTTGAATTTCATAATTTATTGTGTAAGTTAAAAAATAATTGAGATAGATTTTTTTCCTTATTTTTCCTAAAGTAGTCATGACTATGTCCATCCTGTGGCGTCGGCTTATCCTTGAATTTTGGGACACGTTGTATACATAGTTGGTC
Organism: Ostrinia furnacalis; assembly: GCF_004193835.3. NCBI lineage: Eukaryota > Metazoa > Arthropoda > Insecta > Lepidoptera > Crambidae > Ostrinia > Ostrinia furnacalis. Next base: position 188,198 of record NW_021130850.1, read on the forward strand.
AGGGAATTTTGAAAAAAATGTCAGGGAAAGTCAGGGAAAAGTCAGGGAATTTTTTCGAACATTTGCAGTGGACACCCTGATAATTTATTGATTGTATCAGTAAAAATTTACTCACAAACTTAACCAAGAAGTTGACATGATAGTGATAACTACAATATTTTTTTTGTATTACTTTGTGGATAAATAATTTTGTTTTTATGCTAAACGAAATGATTTCACTGTGATTAACTAATATTTTTATACTTTTTTTTAAGTAGGTAAGTTATTAAGGTACTTTGTGTATTGATTTTGTGTATATCATCTTCCAAAATCATACTTAATATTCACAGACTTTATATTTTGTAAATCTTAATTAATTAATAAAAAAAATACAGAATTATTCATAAAATATCTAAAAGGTAAAAGAAACTTTAAAATACTTTTTATGGTCCTTATAAAATAAATTTTTATTATATTTACTTTATGAAACTCAATCCTCTTGATTTAAAACATCCCAAAGCTTCTTTTGTTAATGAGGGTTTTCGCGTATGAAAGATCCGCTAGATGGCGGGACGTGGATGTGGGGTCTGACTGCTGCGTGATTGGTGGATTTTGACATATCTGTCAATGTCATGTCAAAAATAACCAATCATGCAGCATTTGGACCTCGCGTCTACGTATTGCCATCTGGCGGATCTCTCATTCGCGAAAACCCTCATTTAATATCAGTTTGGGATTAGGGAGTTAAACAGCCTGTAAAAAATTTGCAAAATTCTATACAACTAATAAAACAGGGTCTAATGTAAATAACCCAAAACTACATAAAACCAAATCAAATAATTTATAGAGTATTTTTTGTATCTTTGTTTCTTTGTTGTTACAGCTCCAACTAAAGTCACAACAAATCGAAATGAACGACTACCAGCACACTCCGATATCGATGGAGCAGCTCCACCAAGCCATGCAGAGCTCCCTAAACGCTGGATCGATCATGCACAACTTCCAGCTGCCGTTATCTCCACGACAGATGTCCACACTCATGCTTAAAACCAACCATTTGAGCAGAAACCTCAATTTTAATGATATCCCTGCACATTTGCAACGTAACTTAGAATTAGATCTTGTTCACAACCTGACTAATGAGCTACCGCAAAATTTAAGACATGATGACGTCATGTTGGGCAGAAACATAGACTTAAACCTGGCTAGAAGTCTAAGCAATGAGTTGGAATTACAGAATAGTTTGACGCAAACTCTTGTACAGAATTTAAACGATAATTTAACTGATATAAACTTACCACAGAATCTAAGGACTGATATTCCACATGATTTGAATCACCAAATAGATTTGTCGCATCATTTGAATCGTAATTTGGAGCATGAATTGCTTCAAAGTCAAGAAAGAAGAACGCTTATGCATTCTCTGCCAGAGAATATGTTAGAACAAAGCTTGGCCCAGCGATTGGATCCAAACATTCCTCAGAGATTGGACCAAACGTTGGGCCAGAGGTTGGATCAAAGGATGGTGACACAGAACATGAGTTTGCATGAGAACCAAAGGTTGGAAAACGAACATTTGCTGCCGATGCCTTTCCATATAAAGTCGGAGCAGGACGATGATGGATACTTCTACGAGAATATTAACCAAGCCCAACCCCTGCCTGGCGTTAACACTATGAATGGTAAGTTTTTATTATTAACTAGGGACCCGCCCCGGCTTTGCACGGGTGCTAGTATACTTATAAACCTTCCTCTTGAATCACTCTATCTAAAAAAAACCGCATCAAAATCAGTTGCGTAGTTTATAGAACTAAACAATCAGCAGATTGAAAAAGAGGCTTACAAAGGTGACTGAGTTTCTTCCGCCACTTCTCAGCACCAGCCCATATGTTGTCCCGAAGTGGTGGTAGGGCAAGCTATATTTGGGACGTGTATAAGTGCCCTGGAAAAGCCCTCATCATCATCATTTCAGCCATAGGACGTCCACTGCTGAACATAGGCCTCCCCCAATGACTCACATCGCACGGGTGGTAGCGGCCTGCCTCCAGCGCCTTCCTGCTACCTTTATCAGGTCGTCGGTCCACCTTGTGGGTGGAAGTCCCACGCTGCGTTTTCCGGTACGCTGCCTCCATTCCAGAACCTTGCTGCCCCATGCCGTTAGTTCTGCGTACTATGTGCCCTGGCCACTGCCATTTCAGCTTGCTAATTCGTCGGGCTATGTCAGCGACTTTAGTTCGTTTACGGACCTCCTCATTTTTGATTCAATCTCGTAAAGAAAAGCCCTATGTACTGAATAAACTTCCATTTCATAAAAAAAGTGTAGAAATTATGTCTTATGTAAAGTACAGACAAAATCAAAGCTTTACATAACTCTAGCATTTTTAAATTCACGGTAATTTTTCAAATTAACATCTGGTGGTATTTAGACTTTTTTATTTTTTTCCCAATGAATATGGATGAGGCTAAAGGTCAGCCGCATCTAAGTTCACTTAAACTACTTTCGTGAGTGTCAAAGGTCATGTTTGAATGTGAAATATAAGCTAAAAAAGTAAATATTATGTAAGGTCTTTTTTGGGTGTAATCAATTTACTGAATCGTAAAGGTAGCAGGGAAGCGCTGGACCACGGTAATAATTACCGTGGCTGGACGCAGGCCGCTACCAATCGATCAACGTGGAAAGCATTGGGGGAGGCCTATGTTCGGCAGTGGACGTCCTATGGCTGAAATGATGATGATGAATTTACTGAAAAGACATCGTTGATTCCTTGCATATACCTAAGGCTCGGTTTACACCAAGGCGGAGCGGAGCGGTGAAGTATTTTGAATAACCAGTCAGATTTAATTTTTTCCACATCTCTCCGCGCTGCAACTGCTGTCAAATTCTATAGAAAAAATGGTCTTGGTGGAAACCGGGCTTATAGTTCACAAGCACAGTCAGCGTTAAATAGTTCGTGTCACCCAGTGACCAAAAAGGTTGAGTAAAAGTGCCAAAAGAGCGGCTTCCCACTAAAACTCGACGGTATCCGACGGAGCCCAATGAGACTGACATAAATTATAAACTTAATGAAACTGGGAACGATATAAATTTTTCTACTATCTGTCTGGCAACAGATATTTAGGAATTACTTAGCTAAGGAAATGTACCTGGATGCAGGCATCGCAGGACCGGTCGTTGTAGAAATCCTTGGGGGAAGTCTTTGTCCAGCAGTGGACGTCATTTGGCTTGCAAAGAAAGAAGAAAGATATTTGTTTGCAATTTCTTTGTCTCCTAGTTGAAAATTTCAATATTCTAGCTAGACTAAACGATCGTTATTTTTTTATCGACTCCTGCGCCTAATGTTATGACTACGTCCGGGCGTTTTTAAATGTTAATTCTATACATATCATCGTCTAAATGAATATATTATTTGCATCTCCGACCGTGACCTCAACCAAGGTAAAAGGCATTTTTTATTTGGCCTTGACTTTGGTATATAATGATGTTTTGGTTGGCGCCATATTTTTAGCGTTTGGCGTTTGAAACTCGATTCAAACTTATGCAACCAACCATTGTGTTGATGACACCATCCAGAGTCGTAACTAGTTTCCTGGTCCTCGTTATTTTCAGCGAAATGACGTCCACTGCTAGATATAGGCCTCCCCCAAGGATTTCCACAACGATCGGTCTTGCGCCGCCAGTTTCCAGGTACTTCCTTCGACCTTTACCATATCGTCGACCCACTTAGGGGGAGGCCTGCCCTTACTATGTCTTCCGGTGCTATATGCTAGTATCCTGCCTGATGCACTTTAGAGCTCTTCCTAATTAAAAGGGAGCAGTCGTGCAATTGGAAGACCGCACACTAACTGATGGTGATTGTTCTTATATTTCTACGCGTTTGTCGAACAACTTTCTGTGTGCGGTTCTGCAAATGGACGACTAGAATCCGGCTGAAAACGTTTTAAGGACGCAGCATATCAACCCGGAAACGGATCGTAACCGTATCAACTCGAGGCGGTCAGTATTCTTTGTATGAAACTCCATACTGCAACGCACACTTATCCGCACCGTAACGTAAACGCCTCGCCTCGCGATTGACAGCGCGCGAAAGGCGATGACAGCTCACGATAGGCGATACGGTGTTGATTGATCCCTTTCCGAGTTGACAAGTCTGATATGAACTATGAAAGAGTCCATAGTCTGAACTTCTCTAATCAAATATTAAAAATTGCAGGTCACATCCCAGACCACAGTCAGAACCAAAACGTGAATCCAGAATCGCTCTATGTCTACTCAAACCACGTTACCTTACCAGCCATCAGCAATATGGACTTGTACCCCCGACCACAAAGTCAGACTCAGTATTACGCTGCCACCAGAGACAACCCTCAGAACTTGGTGATGCACCGACAATTCGAGAACAACAGCCCGTACGAAGATCCGAAAAAAGATGGCGGCGTTGAACCTGTCAAAATTGACGCATCCAAACCGGAAGAGCCTAAAGAAAATTTGAAACCGGCTGACCAAAACAAAATTTATTATCAAGAATATCCGTACGAAGTCAAAAATGAAGCGGAGAAAGTAAATGATTTGAATATAATCCCATATGTGAAAGGAAAGTATGCGTGTTCTAACTGTAACGATATATTAACATCGAAAAGACTGCTTAAGCAGCACTCCAAAACTTGTATGGAGGCACAAATGGATGAAAACGGTGAGAAGCAAGGCAAGTTTGTGTGTTCCCAGTGTTCTTACAGGTGCCAAGCGCCTGCTACCTTAAAAATACATGAAAGAATACACACTGGAGATAAACCGTACGCTTGCAACTTCTGCAGTTACAAGTCTGGTCAGAAAAACAACGTAGCGAAGCACATTTTAGTCCATATGAAGCAAAAACCGTTCAGATGTCAGTACTGCGATTATAGGTGCGCTCAAAAAAACAACCTAGTCGTCCACGAGAGAACGCACACAGGGTATAAGCCCTTCGCTTGTCCCTACTGCGACTACAGGACAGTCCAGAAACCGAACTTAGTGAAACATATGTATCTACATACAGACCAGAAGCCGTTCAGTTGTGATATCTGTAACTACAGGTGCGTTCAGAAGACCAATTTAACTAAGCACAAGCAGAGGCATCTAAACGAAAAGGAAGGGGAGAAGCTAGACTTGAAAAATCAAGTGAAACCGTACAGGCCTCGGCAGAAATCTGTAAAGTGTCCGCATTGTGTGTATCGGTGTGTGCAGAAGGCAAGTTTGGAGAAGCATATCATGTTCAAACACAGTGAGTTCGCTGACCAAGGTTTGAACTTGATGAAGAGTGGAGAATGTGAAGAACCAGTGCAAAATTTAAGCGTGAAGAAAGATGCAGCGTTTGAAAATGTCTGTCCGGACTCCTTGCAAGTGCAGTCATAGTGGTAAGTGTAACGTTTTAAGTTCTTGTAAATAAGTTTTTTATCGCTTTCTTTAAGGATTGTAAAGGTGAGGCCTTTTGATTTGTACATGTTAATTCGTTTAAACATTTGCAAAGATTTAAGACATTTCTAAAAATAATTTCCTAGTCTATAAATGTTGCTAATCGGCACTGACTGATAAACTGCCGGCAAAAAAATTGGGCTTGGGTTTAAAACCACTTTTTATTATTAATATTCATAACACAGGATTTTACCTGGTGATATTAAAACTAGATTCAAGTTTAAAAAAAAGTCTTGGTTACAGGCCACTAAAAATCTTGCAGTAATAATAATTAACTTTTAAAAAAAATAAAACCGACTTCAAATGCGTGAACACAAAAAAAAACTAAAAACAACCCCAATTTTCCACCCTTGGGGGTGAAATATTTTCTTAAAATTCGCATGAAACCACCCTTTTGATAATACCTATTCAACTAAAAAATAATCGTTCAAATTGATTTATAATCGGCGGAGATATTGCGTATAAAAAAGTTCATCCCCAATTTTCCACCCTTGGGGGTTGTTTTTTCTATTATTAAATTTAAATGGGACCACCCTTGAGGTATTACCTATACGCCGAAAAAAGATTTGTTCAAATCGGTTCATAATTGGCGGAGTTATNTGCGTATAAAAAAGTTCATCCCCAATTTTCCACCCTTGGGGGTTGTTTTTTCTATTATTAAATTTAAATGGGACCACCCTTGAGGTATTACCTATACGCCGAAAAAAGATTTGTTCAAATCGGTTCATAATTGGCGGAGTTATCGGGTAACAAACATAGAAAAAAAAAACATACGGGTCGAATTGAGAACCTCCTTTTTTTTTTAAGTCGGTTGAAAATAGATTTTGACTTAATATAAAATTTAATAATTAATTGATAATGGAAACAATTTTGAGGTGAAATATTTTGTCTACAATCATATTTTTTTAGGTATTTCTTTTGCCGAAAAAATCTGACATTTACAAAATAGTTATGCATAGTAATTACATAATATCGAAAATCACAATTACATATCTTTTTTAAATCACAAATGTACATAATTAATGTCTTTCTATATTGTGTTTATTTAAATCGATAGCAATTTTTGAAATATATGTATTTTTTTACGGTCCTGCCATTTCAAATCAGGTTCTTATGGTTGTATATTTAAAGTTTTTTTTAGTATTTGCCAAAAATGTCAATAGGCCTCATTTTATTGTGATATAATAGCTTAGAGTCTGGTCCCCAAGTACCTACGTAGAATTTTGTCTAATGACCCCAAGCTACCTATCCTTATCACTCGCGCGTAATTATATTGCTGTCACGACTGTGCGACGGGCGGCAGCAGTGAGTGTGCGAGCGCGACAGCAATATAATTTTATGCGCGAGCGATAAGGATGGGTAGCTTGGGGTCATTGGACAAAATTCTACGTGCTCGCAGACCAGACTATAGAAATAAAGTGCTCTCTTTGTTCCTGTGAATATGACGTTGTGGTTAATTAAATAATTAAATAAATCAGCATTTTAATATTACAAGTTGAAATAGGGGAACGGACACTATTCAGGAATAATTGTTCGAAGTAACTTACAAAAAGAAATTTTTATTTATATGGGAAGATCTTTACTTGCTCCATTTGATTAATCAAGAGTTAACCTCTCCAGTAGGCAGGATTCACAACGTATTCACAAGGTTCATTTCGATAGAACGATTGATTACTCGATAGGATCGCAAGTCGCAACTCAGCGATTGAAGTTTTGTTACGTCGTCCCATTGAAAAACAGTTCTAAATCCTTATTCACAAGGGTCATTTCGCTACTGAGCCACATGTGACAGGACCTTACTATAGTCTGGTCTGCGAGCACGTAGAATTTTTCCCAATGCCCCAAGCTACCCATCCTTATCGCTTGCGCGTAATTATGTTTCTGTCGTGCTCGCACACTCACTGCGGGCGCCTGTCGACAGTCGCGACAGCAATATAATTACGCGCGGGCGATAAGGATGGGTAGCTTGGGGTCATTGGACGAAATTCTACGTGCGGGCTTTAGCTAGTGGCGCTAACTGATGAGCGCAAAGAAACCATTTCATTTCAATTACTGTTCTTGTCCGATCCCCTATTAAATAAATAGCTGTTCTAAGGATTTATCATAATTTCGACAATATTATTAAATAAATAGATACAAATACAACGAATTAGTTTATAGTTAAACACAGAGCTTAATTGAATTTACAATTTGTTTGTTGTAAAATACAAAAAGCATTCTTATGTATGTACATTGTACACAGTCAGCGTCAAATGGTTCGTGACACCCAAAGTGGCCAAAAGTTGTCAACACAACCTTATTCCAATGAGGGCTATCGTTTTAGCGCTCACCAGTTAGCGCCACTGTAGAGTAAGGTCCTGTCACTTGCTAGTAGCGAAGACAGTGGCGCCAACTGGTGAGCGCTAAAGTGGTAGGAGGACTATCCCATTTGTACTCATCAAGATGGCGCCACTGTAGAGTAAGGTCCTGTCAACCGCCAGGGGTGCCAACTGTTAAGTATAAAAACGATAGCCCTCATTGAAACAAAGACGTGTTGCGAACTTTTGCCTACTTTGGGTGTCTCGAACTATTTGACGCTGACTGTACAGCGATAGGACTTTAAATGGACGTGTTTTTTTGGTGAGAAACTAAAGAGGGCGCTGTGATCCGTTCTCTAGTGAAAACCAATGGGGTTGTCGAATATAAGAGCTGTATGTGTGAGGAAATAGAGTTCAAATTCGCTTAAATTATACGCGAGTTGGTTAGCTCAATCCTACAGACTTTCATTTGAAGCCGTATCGCTTATAACTTTATTAAAGTTGACAAGAACAGATTAAAATAAAACTATAGTTCCAATATACTGAACTATCCTATCCATGACATTGACAGTGGGCGCCACCGTCAATACCGGATCCCTGGTTCCGATTTTTGCCATGTTGGAAACCATGCAGTTGAACGATTGGGAATGCCCCCTGTCATTGAGTTTGGTGGGACAGTTCAGCGTGGGTCATCTATAACTGCGATATTAGGACTAGCACACACTGGCAGCTTGATCCACAATCAACTGGTTGACACATTTGTAGACTGCTCAAAAGTCAAAAAACTTTCTTAGATCTTCAAGCAAACGAAAAAGCGACTAATTTTATGCACGATTTATAATGAACATATTTATATTCCTGTGAATATAAGATCACAGTCATCGATGTAGCCCTAGCTTAAAAGCTTGAGTGATTCTTTAGGTTGCCAGTGTATGCTGGCCCTAAATTAGGGTTGCCAAACTTTGAACGCGGATATTTTGGGAAAAACACAACCAAAAAAATGGGCTTTTTTTGCTAAAAGTACTTGAAGCATGTGTCAATACTGTATTGTGAAAAATACGGTCAAATTCCAAGACTTTCAAGTGAGATTACTGGACATAGGACATCATCACATCATCATCACATCACAACATCCTATTCTGGGATAATCCCGGATTTCCCGGAAGCCTGGCAACCCTACTCCAAATTGCTATTTCATTCAAACTTACGCCCAAAGGCTGTGAAAGTGTATGTACATTAAGAATTTAATATGTTGGTCTATAATACATATTATAATAACCTCTGATAACTTGAATATACTAGGGGACAACATAATTTTAATAACAGGCGGACGCCTATTCTCATGTCCTGATGGCTTGTTAACAAATTACACATCTACCACGCCAAAGGTCGCGGGTTCGATCCATTTGTTTTTTAATGATCAAGATCTTTCCTATGTATAGTTGTTGCAATTCACGAAGGCGAGTGAGCTTTACATGTGTGGTGGCTCGCTACTGATCGTTTTTCAAAAGTTTTGATAGACGTTACACTATCGTTATGTGCATGTACACGTAAACACTCAAGTAAAGCTCACTCGCTTTTGTGAGTTGCAAGAACTATACAGTTAGTGGCACCCGAAGTAACCAAAAAGTATGCGACACGTCTTTGTTACAATTGGAATAAGGTTGTGTTGTCATGTCAACTTTTTGGCCACTTTGGGTGTCACACGTCACACGAATTTGACGCTGACTGTATTTTAGTCCCCTAACGTATTCAAGGCCCTAAACTATTGAATGTTACATTGCTGCCCAATAAATTGTTTTAAAATGTATTATTAAAACACGAATTATGAAAGATTGTTACACCCGTATTATTGTAAGTGCATCTAGCTCATACCCAATAGAGAATAAATGCCATGTATTTTGTTGGACAATAATAGAGCCAAGAAAGATCATCAGGTCATTCAGTCTCAGCTGCAGGAGTACGACCCTCTAATTGACCAGAGGCAAGAGGATTTGTCCTACACTCCCCACGCTGGCCAGACGGGTTGGGAAGGCCTGATGGTCGCGTATTTGTCCTTTAGTCGCCTCTTACGATATCCACGGGAAGATTGGGGTTGGTTCTACTTTGCTGAAACTACACATTCTATTGGGTATTTGCTAGACGTAAGAAAGTGTTACCAAGAGATTTTAATGTACCTTTAAACTTGCGTGTTGAGCATCACTATTTGTACATTACAATAAGTAATTATAAGTTTTTAGCTATATTTTACGTTAATCATTTTTGTAATGTTCTTTTTGTAATAAATGCCGCTTACCAAAGTGATTTATGAGTATTATTTCAGATGATATTAATTTACGTTTCATTAATTTTAAATATAAAAACTGGATCACGATTATGAGAAAAATACTCAAGGAAAATATCTGTTTTGAAATATAAGAAAAACTGGTATAACGCCATCTGTTGAATGATACGCAAAACACCTTGCAAAAGTTGACAACGCCATCTATTGACGGTATCCTGTATTACAATGTAATTTGTTTGATACTACTCTCTGATAGATGGCGGTATGATATAGTAACAGTTGTTCGTTGTAAATTAAATTCTACTCGCCGGTAGATGGCGCTAAATGCCAAGCAAGGAAAGATAATTGAAAAAAAGTTTATTTGAAACGTTAAATTCTATTTTTTTTATAAAGTAATAGGCGTAGTTATTCACGAAATATTTCTACACTTGTCAGTAACTTACATGTGCTGTTAGTGTTAGTAATCTAGATTTGTTGTAGGTAATACATCTAATGAAATCAAGAACTTACATAAATATAATTTTTAATTACTTTGGTTGACGTGTCGGTTTCACCTTTCAAAAGTTTTAGACATTTTCAACATATTTTTGCAACATCCCGAACTTTCCGGTTCTAATTAATTTAAATCAAAAACAAAAATCCCCATATTTTCCTAAACAAAAAACAAACTGGCCGAAAACTTCCAAACGTTGTTACAGACAATCCAATTCGAAATTCAATTTTTGAAAACCGAACGCACGCTAGCCCGCCAATCAGGCAGTGTTGCCAACCTGACGGATTAAACCTGGCGGGTGAATTAAGGAAGTGCTTGCGTCTGACCGCGCCGCGGGCGACGTCAATCACGATAGGGATGGGATAGATGGCTGGACTATCGATAAAATTCTACCAGCAAAATTGCACTACGGTTAGTGCACCATTGGTATCTCTTGCCTAATACAACTGTGAGAGAAAGCGTACAACTATTAAAAGGGAGCATATCAAGAGGCATCATATTCCAGCAATAAAATGACCTAGTCGACCCTATCCATAAAATTTGAGAGAAAACTGTTCCATACACAAACTTGCCATCAATTCAAACATAATTTAGTGCGCAGTCAGCGCAGTCTGTCTTGTAATTTAATTTATACGTTTGTGTCATCATACTCATCATCATCATGTCATATTTTAGTCTCCACTGCAGGAGTACGACCCTCTCTAATTTACCACAGGCCAATAATTTGGCCTGCACTCCCCACGCTGGCCAGTGGCCAGACATTTCCCTGATTGAGGAATCAGAATCAGAAATATTTATTTGCTGTTTAACATGTTTTTTACAAGATTCCACGTGTTGACTTAATTAGTCATAGAAAATAACAATTATAAAAATGACAGTGTTGGAATGTCAAGATTATTAATTACAATTAATATTTATCCTGCTTTACTCTCTAATTAATCGAGTCAAGGAAATAAGGAGCCTGCATGATTTTCATAAAATTGAAATAAAATCGATAGTGCAACATCGACATAACTAGTCACAGCACTACGCACAGTAATTCGTGACTGAACCAGCTCCAATTGTTTGTTCGGGCTCATTTCATTAATTATCGCAATACGTTTACAGTTTCTATTGACACTGACGTTGTACTAATTGAAAGGCTTTAGAATTAAATTTTATGCAATAATAAGTAATAGGTATTTTTCGAAACTGCAAGAGTTTTGGCTGGTTATCGAAGTCAAAAATATCTCTTTTATGTTTGCTGTAGCTTAACTAAATTACATAATCAAACTTTAATAATTATGGTACTAAACGCTATTAAAACCAATCTTAGAAAATTTAATAAAAATGATCACTTTAATAACATTGGAGAGCCAATTTTTATTAAGTAGTTTACCACCTACTCTCATACGAATAAATTTTAAGCTATGACGCCCCTTATTATTGGATTTTAAATAATAATATGATTTAAAAGTTTTAGTCGCCAAAATATTACGAAACCTGTTAAAAATCTTTAACAGATAAAAAAAATACATTAAACCCTCTTTCTTCTTTCGAACTGCCGCTGCAAAAAAATAACCTAAAATCCAATTAATCAATATTTATGTTACTAATGACGCGTGAAATCATCCGATATTTATTTATAAAACATTTGCTTTGTCATTCTGTCGTTTATACCTTTCTATAGCTAAGTTACGACCCCGCATCAGTGGAATTAAAACCTTGTAAGTTTAGAGACCCGTTTTTTGCGCGCGCAAAGGGTTAATTTGATAGGGGACTGACGTTGTTGTTAAAGTGATATTCTGTTGAATTGAATACAAATAGACATGGTTTGAAATAAAATAGGTTGAGATGTTGGCAGTGGGCAAAATAAAGTAGTAAATTAATTGCACGGTTTATTTGAATCTATGTAGATAATTTGCGAGAAACGAAATTAGTCTTTTACACCAAAACATAAATTTTTTGGTCTAGGTATAAGATGACAAAATGCAGCCTCTGTCCCTTTATTAGGTCATTTTTAGGTTTCCGTACCCAAAGGGTAAAAACGGGACCCTATTAATAACTACTATCGCTGTCTGTCTGCCTTTCATCAAATTACGTTTGACAGTCTAGGCGTGATGATTGTAACGTAATAACGAGACACTGTCGAGACAAAATTAATTATTTATATAATTAATGAAAATTAAATAATCTAATTAATGAAAATAAAAAAATAAAAAAATATTTAATTTTGCCTCAACAGTGTCTCGATATTACTTTTTACAAATAACGAGACACAGACAAAATGTATGATTTATTTATTTAGATAAAAAACTTGCGAGTAGAAAAAATGTTCAAAAAATCTCGCACGTCTTTTGTTTCTGTCTCAAAAAAGGAACGTTCGAATTTGAAAATGGAAACTGCAAAAGGTCCCGAACGAGTTTGAGTGACGGTGGGCTGACAGGAGTGTATTTGACCGGGCCGGATTTGGCGATTGTTTTCTAAAACCGTTGCGAAGCAGTTTGAAAATGGGCGGTGGGAACGCTCTTTAAAAACATGGCTAGGGAATAACAGCCTGATGAAAAGATAAATTGTATAAATATTTACTTATTAGCTAGTTAGCTGACCCGGCGTACTTCGTAAAATACTTACATACACTTACCCCCCTTTTTTGGAAGTCGGCTACCTCCATACCAAACACCAAAATCTGTCCAGCCGTTCTTGAGATATAAATTGAGTAGATAACTAGCACAATTTTTTATGTCAGTAGGTATCAAACAAAGTATGTGGGGCACATAAAATATGCGTTTCAATCAGGGTGCCTACTGCCTACTTACAGCTTGCTCTACCAACATTTCGGGACAAAATTTATCGGCTGCTGCGAGAAGAAATGATAATAATTTTAAACCTCGCTAATGTTTTTGAAGTTTTTTTCTTTTATTTTCTGTTTTTTTTTTATAGTTTAATAAACTGTGACGTTCTCACGCCCGCACACGCAAGTGCAAAAAGTTTAAAAAACACAAAAAAATGCAACATTTCTTAAAGATACAGGTATAATGTATTAAATCCAAAAGATCAACATTTGGGGCCACACACGTTACTTATTATGTTTTTGATGGAACCAGTGAAGCGCGAATGGGATGGTATTAGTTGGTTCCGTATGATTTTGTCTGAAATGTAATAGGAATGATAAATAGGTAGATTTAGCGCGAATCGGTATTAAAATAATAGCGTAGACTAACTGATTTATTATGTCATTTTTTGTAATAACTTTATCTAAGTTAGTAGGTACCTAAAGTAGCTTCTATGTTTAACTTTTAAAGCTGATTTACACGTAGGTATTAAGTAGTTAAAGTATTTAACTAGACTCGGCATGATTACAAAGGCATCATGCAGAAATGCGGCTCCGTAGTAGCTATAAAAATAGACAGATAATTTTAACAAACCTTCATCGTCTATAGCTCTTTTACTCATTTAGGTATTTCAGATAACCTCAGTATTTTGTTTAATACAAAAAGGGTTCGTACATTCATTTAATTCTCCTGAAGACCCCTAAAAGATCATCCCTCAAACGTCAAATTCACCCTTTGGATTAAAAAACCTGCACGCATGGCCGCATCTCAACACACTCCAAAATGGCGGCTAATTTGACATTAAAAAACGCGCGAATCCCATTCACAGATAATTTATCGACATTCTGAAATAGGAACGTTTTAATAATGATCTATCTTTCTATCTAAACATTCATTGTGCTGTATCGAGGTAATAAATTATTTTTGTACGCTACAATTGGTTTTTAAGTTTAATGTTTACGCTTTAGAACACTTTTGTAAATTGGAACTGGTTTTATATTGGGCTAATTAAGATATTTTCCAGTACATAAACTCTTTGGTCGTCGTTGTGAATGCTTGTAACGGCTGTTGCGAGGTTTTTTGAACAATAATGACATGTTTAGTTTTTTTATATACAGGGTGTCCCAAAAACAATGGATAACCCTGTAACCATCGATAGGCCTCTCCATGATCTCCCTAATGTCCATTTTTGACCCCGGTAAAAATATCACCGATTTCGAGATTTTTAAGTTTTTGTGCATTTTAGAAAATTGCCACCTGCGATTACTTTTTCTCATGCCATTTCTACAAATGAGGATACTTTTCAATCTAGTTTTTTTTCTTATCACAAGGGATAGTTAAGCTATCAAAAGAAAATATCAAAGTTCAACAAACTAGTTTGAAAGTATGAAAATTTTAAGAAATTGCAGAAGAGAAGTAAAAATTAATTCATTGTCATGCACTTTTAATCAGCCATCGTGTAAAAAAAATGTAGGAAGACCATCGTGCCCATTACCTTAAAAACTTCCTTGGTTAATTGAGATTCTAAAAAGGTATCACAAGCCTATGTATCCTGTATTATTTTTATCTTATGGCTACTTGAATAGCAACTAGTATGAAGACTGCAAAAATGAGTTTTTCTCGTAATAGTTAAACTAGGACTGCATAGTGGCATTAAATACAAATGGATACTTTTTAGCGTAGAAATTTAAATAAAGCAACATTTTATCATCATCATCATCATCATTTCAGCCGTAGGACGTCCACTGCTGAACATAGGCCTGTACCCTAATGATTTTCATAATGACCGCTTGGTAGCGGCCTGTATACAGCACCTTCTTGCTTATCTTTATGAGGTCGTCGGTCCACTTTGTAGGTGGACGTCCTACGATGCGCTCTCCGGTACGTAGCCTCCACTTGAACCCTGCTGCCTCAGTTCTGCGAACTACTGTGCCTTGCCCTTTGCCACTTCAGTTTGCTGATCCGTCGGGCTATGTCAGCGACTTTAGTTCGTTTACAGGTCTCCTAATTTCTGATACGGTTTCGTAAAGAAACCCGAGCATAGCCCCTTCCATAGCACGCTGTGTAAAAAATCCACGTTTCCGAGCCGTGTATCATCACGGGCATCTGTCAATAGGCACATTTATAAGGTGTAAAACAAAAAATAAGTAATCACAAAAACGCAGAACGGACGGCCAATGGGGCAACAGGGTTCAAGTGGAGGCTACGTACCGGAAAGCGCATCGTAGGACGTCCACCTACAAAGTGGACCGACGACCTCATTAAGGTAAGCAGGAAGGTGCTGGATGCAGGCCGCTACCAAGCGGTCATTATGAAAATCATTGGGGTACAGGCCTATGTTCAGCAGTGGACGTCCTATGGCTGAAATGATGATGATGATGATGATAAAATGTTGCTTTATTAAAATTCCTACGCTAAAAATTATCAATTTGTATTTGATGCCACTATGCAGTCCTAGTTTAACTATTACGAGAAAAACTCATTTTTGCAGTTTTCAAACTAGTTGCTATTCAAGTAGCCATAAGATAAAAATAATACAGAATACATAAGCTTGTGATACCTTTTCAGAATCTCAATTAACCAAGGAAGTTTTTAAGGTAATGGGCACGACGATGGTCTTCCTACATTTTTTTTACACGATGGCTGATCAAAAGTGCAAGACAATGAATTAATTTTTCCTTTTTCTCTGCAATTTCTTAAAATTTTCATACTTTGAAACTAGTTTGTTGAACTTTAATCTTTTCTTTTGATAGCCCAACTATCCCTTGTTATAAGAAAAAAAACTAGATTGAAAAGTATCCTCATTTGTAGAAATGGCATGAGAAAAAGTAATCGCAGGTGGCAATTTTCTAAAAATGCACAAAAACTTAAAAATCTTGAAAACGGTGATATTTTTACCAGGGTCAAAATTGGACGTTAGGGAGACCATGGCGAGGCCTATCGATGGTTACAGGGTTATCCATTGTTTTTGGGACACCCTGTATGTATTTAATAGGACGAAATATTCATCATCTGGGACTAAACTCTCATTCTCCAACACTGCAACTCGTCGAACCTTAATTTCGAGCTCCTCCTATGTTCTTCTTATTAATTTCGTTGCGGGTCCAATGACAGTTTAACTTGACCTTCACTGACTTGACTTAACCGGGACAAACTTGACCTTCACTGGTTGGGTTTTTATTGGCGGTCAAGCTTCCTGTGTAGCCAGGACCTACTCCTGGGTACACAGGAGTTGCAGCGGTGGGAACGAGAGGTTGGAATGGTCCTGTTAAAACACTGCAACTCCTGTACAGCCAGGATCTGCAGCTATGCCGCTAATATAACCCAAAAAGTAGAGACCAAGTAGGTATACTTTAATCCCGAGGGATAGCCGACTGTCTTAGACCCTGCAAAGAATCAGAAGAATTTAAAGAAGTTTCAAATATTATTAGACTTTACATCTTTGGAATGTGGGAGACAGAAAATGCATAAACCTCATCTTAATATGTAGGTACTTGAAGATTGGCAGCTGTCAACCGGCCAGTCTGGAAGTCATTGGGAGAGGCTTATGTTCAGCTGGACATCCTGTCCTGCTGAAATGATGTTAATGACATATCTGAAGTTGTGTCTTGAATTATGGTAAACTAGCTTTCCGCCCGCGGCTTCGCCCGCGTGGAATTATGTCTGTCACAGAAAACCTTTATCGCGCGCATTCCTGTTTCAAATACCGGGATAAAAACTATCCTATGTCCTTTCCCGGGACTGAAACTATCTCTATGCCAAATTTCATCAAAATCGGTTCTGTGGTTAAGGCGTGAAAGCAAAACAGACAGACACAGAGTTACTTACGCATTTATAATATTAGTGTAGATGTTTGGTCTTGTGGTTGTTGAAGCAATAGGTAGGTTAATATTTTTCCCATTTCCCCTATATCTACGTAGGTAGGTACTTTTATTTTATTGTTTATTCCATCTTCTTTATGATAAAGTAGCCATTTTCTTTGCTTTGGGAAAGCTAAGTATGTGGTAATATAAATCTATTTGTCCATGGACCCCAAAACAAAGACCACTGCCCATAGGGTGTCCTTTAGTTTGAGATTCTCCGGACAGCAGAAAACTATCGTCCGTCCATCGGCTAAAATAGATTATGCTCGCGGCTTCACCCTTGTGAATTTTAGTCTGGCACAAGAAGACTTTTCTTCCTTTTAAAACTGGGTTAAAGAAGACCATGCTTTGTTTTTCTCCTGGATTTCAAATCTCTTTCAGTTCAGGGCACTTCTTCGAAATTGCATTCTTCGGCTGATTCATATGGACAAATTTCAAATTAAATTTTAGGTCTGTAACATAGACTCATATGAAAATAGGTACACCCAATAACATATATTTGGATGAGGGACTCTTTTTTGTAAAAAAGTTTTCAAGATATCGACGTTCAAATATTTTGTGCCCATATGAATCAGAATTTGTTGCATATTAATCAAAAATAGAAATAAAATTTAAAATCTTTATGTACAATTGGCTCTATATTAAGAAAATAATCATATTATAACAAAAACAATGATCTGTTGTTATGAAAACAATATCAGTTATCAAAATATAACGAGAAAAAATGCAACGAATTCCACAATAATTCGTGAAAAACATTTTTCTGAAACTTTATTATACATCCATAATATTTTGTCATCATCATAATCATTTCAACCATAGGATCCACTACTGAACATAAGCCTCCCCCAATGATATCCATAATGACCGGTTGGTAGCGGCCTGCATCAAGCGCCTTCCTGTGGGTGGACGTTCTACACTGAGCTTTCCGGCACGTGGCGTCTACTCCAGAAACCTGCTATCCCATCGGCCATCAGTTCTGCATACTATGTGTCCTGCCCATTATCAATTTAGCTTGCTAAAACATCGGACTATGCCACCATGCGACTTTAGATCGTTTACGGAACTCCTCATTTCAGATTCGATTGCATAACAAAAACCAAGCATAGTCCACTCCATAGTACGCTATGCAACTTTGTGGTTCGTACATAAGCTTTAAGAGTAAGAGGCCTTTCAGTACAATATGTCATCACTGATAACACACACTGGATGTAGACTTTTGATCTGATGGCACTAAGGTATTTTGGATGACTCTACCCAGCCGTTTCACTTATCCAAGCTATCGTTGTTAAGACGTCCAGGGTACAAGGTAAAAAGGATGAGATGAGCTTATAGAGGTTGTGGCAATGGCAATCAGTTAATCATGAAATCATTAGAGGCCTATGCTCAGCAGTATATTATTAAATGCTATGGACGCCATAAGTGTAGCTGAAATAATAGTAAAAATAAATAATCGTTGGGCAATTTCATACAGCGCCATTTAGCCACAAAATAGGCAACAAATAATGCTTGTGTTATGGTTGCTAGCTTAACGGATATACTACTTATTTACTGTTTAAACACATACATTATTCATATTATAAAAATGATGAGGATTTTTTTAATTCATAACAAGACCGCAATCGCACCTGGGTCTTAAGTGAGATGCAGTCTGGGATGTCATTCTTAGCTAAGAAACACTTTTTTGATGCTTGATAGATCAAAAATAATTTATTTTATGATTCATATAGGGCCCTGACCATATGAATCACGCACAGATGAATCAGTTTTTTGCCTCAAATCGAGCAAAACTCATCATACATACAGATTACAGTGTTGTCATTTTTCTACATGAATCTATAACCCAAAAGCATCACATGAAAGACAGATTAGATTTTTAATGCAATAATATAATTTTATAAAGTAGGCATTGTAATCAGCATGCCACCTGAACCAAGCACAGATGAATCAAGTATTTGCCTTCGTCACACCAGGTTCTAAGCCAACCAGCTCCACGTCTGCCTTCTAGCTCATCCGTAGCAGGATGGGCTTGCCTCCACGCCAGAAACCAGACTCTCATGATTAAAACTTGACCAGTTATGGTCAAGAACACCTCACGCCATATGAATCAGTATTTTACGCCGGACACTGCTTATTTATTTTTTTGCGAACACACTAACATAATTAAAATTATGACACATTTTTTTTGTGGAAGGACAACTCATTAGCTTTCGAAATAATTTTAATTTATATTGATATATTAAAAGGAAAATGCTACATCAATCATTTTGTTCCGGAAAATGGCTAACGGACACACCATATGAATCAGAGAATCACACTTCAAATATTTTTATTTTGTATAAAGACAGCAATTATTTCAAAAATGTAATTTGCGCCAGATAGGGATAAAGCTAAGCTATACGAAAAAAAATATTGCATGCCATTTTGTTAGTTGGTTACAGAACTAAACTCAAAGACATCGAAAATTTTGCCTCCGAAGAAATACCCTTCATCACTACAAGAATATTATTGTGTTGTGTAAGTGTATTGCGAAATAAATTTTCAAACCGGTCCAATAGTTTCTGAGCCTATTCAATACCAATACAAATAACCAATCAAATTTTTCTTTTTAATTTAAAATTAGTTTAAATTACTTAAACTTCAAATTCCTCCCATGTTCTTCTGATTAATTTCGTTGCGGGTCCAATGACAGTTCTTTCCCCCAGGTCCGAGACTAACTTGACCTTCACTGGTTGGGTTGTTGGCAGTCAAGCTGTAGATCCTGGCCACACAGGGTTGCAGCGGTGGGAATAGTCTATTAAATTGTGTTGAATAATTACATATAGGCCCGTATGCTGTGTCACGAGTAGGTCCAGCCGCGCCAGGTTTAAAAGTTCAAACCAGCCTTCCTCAGATCTCGACTACGCCAGTCTGACACTTTCACCGTTGGGCTGCTGTAGCTAAATGGACAGTAGGTGAAGGTGTCACACTATAGGCTACTCTCGCTAAATGGTGTCCACAGACATCAGAAACCATGGTAACCCCAACTGCACCTCGCACGATCAACAAATTAATGTTCTGTAACACTACACTGTAGTAAAGTGCTCCCAATCGGTAGGGTCAGCATGTTTGTTTACGGAGGACTTCTAATGTGTTTGCTATTGTTTCTACCCGCGGCTTCGCTCGGAATACCACAGAAGATTCTTCATCATCATCATCATTATCTCAGCTATAGGACGTCCACTGCTGAACATAGGCCTCCCTCAATGCTTTCCACGTTGCCCGGTTGGTAGCGGCCTGCGTCTAGCGCCTTCCTGCTACCTTTATGATGTCGTCGGCCCAAAAACTGAAAATGTTCATTACAAAACTGGCAAAAAATTAAAACCAGCTCTGAAACGAAGAAGGTCTTGGCCTGTATCTCACCTGATGGAAAGTGATGGGTGGAAGCAAGCTTCACCCGGAATCCTCAACCACGGAGGAACTGGCTATCTTACCTTCAACTGCTGGAACACAACAATGCTGATCAACATTGTTATTATGGCTACAGACATAGATAAGGTAGTGGTAGCCAGCCAGGCGGACTTAGAAAGATCCCAGTTCATTACAAGTCGACCTAGCAAAAGCGTTTTAAAAATATGCCCCTACTGGGAATCGAACGCGGAACCAGGGGCGGATTTACAAATTGGTGTACGAGCCAATTATGGTCCATAGTCCATGGCCGAAATCGGTCGGATGGATCATCATCAAATTCATTTTAACTGTGTGTATCCTTTTTTTTTCAATTTAGAAGTCGAAAAATAAGAAAATTATGAACTACTTAAATCCGACGCCTGCTGGGAAATCGCGTCACTGCCCGGCACCTCAGTAACTTACTGAGCAATACCCAGCCTGTCTAGCACATTATAAGTATCTGCACCCCATTAATAGTCCCATCAATAATACCACAACTAACACGCAGACGCGTCGTGTGAACACGCTTGTAAACACGCACTGGCTGCTCGCAGGGACGGACTCAGGGTTTATAGGGCCCCCCTATTGTAAAAAGCTTAGTACAAGAGGGGACAGTAAGATACTCTACAGTAGCGGCGTAACCTGGGTTGGCACCCGGGGAATCACCCTGTATATACATATAGCGGGGGCTAAGGCACCCCGGAATGGTCTGGTGCCCCCCAGAAAATGAAAGATGTTAGTTCGAATGAGCTATGATACCAATCATGTCATGACCGTCTTTATCGTGCAGATGCGCCAGTGAGTACTAATCTGCGCGACTATTATCACCCCCTGATGCTTGGCACCCGGGGCGGACCGGCATCAGGTATGGCATTCTCAACCACAGAAGAGGAGGCGCATCTTGAGTGTAGACCAAATCCTGCATTGTTGCAAATTTTTTATCCTGGGTAGCACCTTATTACACTAACTTTAGCAAACGTCAAAAGTCTATCAAACTCCATACAAAAACTGGCTCTTTCCTTGCACAAAGGCACAAAGTATTGCTATCCAGCGAGGAAATGCAGCCAGCATCCTCTTTGCCTCACGGACACACTTTTATTTTTGAGTAATAAATAAGTTTTTTTTTTTGTTTAGAGTCAAGTTTGCGTTAGTTTTAAAAATGCTGTTTATTGAAAACATCGGTTAACAATAGTTATGAATTTTGATTTGAATTTGACGTTAATGATGCCCGAGTCCGCCCCTGCCCGCTCTTAAACCCGTATTGCGTTTCGGGCAATTCGCAAACAATCGTACATTTAGCAACTCGATAGGTTCGACTCCCAGCGGTGACTGTTCAAACTGTTTGCATTCGCGCTAATGGTCATTTGTATCTACTACATAAATGTTCATTGGTTGAAGTAGGTATAGTATCGCTTTTGGCCTCGGTTTGAATCCTGGTCAGGACATTTTGGGTGCCTTTTCAAATTGATTTTGAATAGGCAACTTTTATGATATATTATAATTATAGGTAAGTAGGTAATACCAAAACCAGAAAACTAAGTGACCGATATAGCCAGCAGAGTTACAAAAAAAAAGTGGCAGTGGGCGGGGCACATAGCTCGTAGAGCTGATGGCCGTTAGGGCAGAAAAGTTCTTGAGTGGCGACCACGTAGCGTAGGCAGGCCAACCACTAGGTGGACCGACGATGTGGTAAAGGTCGCTGGAAGAACCTGGATGCGAGCAGCGCAAGACCGGTCTTTGTGGGGGAGACCTTTGTCCAGCGGTGAACGTCTTTCGGCTGAAACGAACGAACGAAATTATCAAAGAAATTAATAATACCTAATTGCACAATAAACATAGACAATTTCCCAACATAAATATAATCTATGCTCAAATCTACCACAGACACACAATCTATCGATTAAAAAATAGAAAGGGGTGCCCCATTCTGTCGGTGACAGTTGTATTATCTTATCTGTGCCCTTTGAAGAGATGTGAGGGTATTCGGATCTTACGTGCCCCTCCGAGGGTAGTTCTTAAATGTTTGTAAGTCTGTAAGTTATTCAAAGTGGAATTTATAGGGTGGGAGGTTGTTTTTGATACGTAATCGGCTTTAAGATTTGGAATGAAGACTTCTTGACGGGAAAGTAAAACCAGTGTAGTAAATGTTTCACAGCTTTTTTTATTTTCAACTAGCTGACCCGGCGAACTTTGTATCGCCTATGATCATCTGAAAATAATGTAGATCCCTGTCTAATTATGGTAACATATGTTTTTCAAATAACTCCGGTTACGGAGCCTATTAAATACAAACAAAAAAATAAACAAATCTTTCCTATTTTTAAACGAACGGGAAAATGCGTGGAATGGACTATGCTTGGTGTTTCTTTATGGGATCGATTCAGAAATGAGGAGATCAGAGCCCCGATTACGGTAATTTTTAACGTCAACAATCCAGACACGCTTCTCGATTCTGCGATACGATTGGTCGTTCAACAGCGTACGTCAGCTGTTTTGACCAATCGTATCACAGAATCAGAAACGCGTCTGGATTGTAGACGTTATAAAAGTTACCGTAATCGGGGCTCTGTAAACAAACTAAAGTCGCTGACATAGCTCAACAGATTAGCAAGCTGAAGTGGCAATGGGCAGGGCACATAGTACGCAGAACTGACGGCCGATGGGGCAGCAAGGTTCTGGAGTAAAGGCCACGTACCAGCAAGCGCAGTGTGGGACGCCCAAAGACTCCCTCTTAGGTTGCAAAAGTTAGGTCCGTACTTGTTACAAAAATTTCCTATACCTGCTCATTGTTTTTGGTCCAAAGCTAGATAAAAAAAAAGTTTCATAGCTACGGTCTTCGTCCAAATCCCCCTAACTCCTTCCGCCAATTAGCTATCAAATCAAAATAATCTAACTTGTCATCTCCCTCGCACAGCAGATGTCGCACGCGCCGGTCACGTGACCACTTGTGAGGATTGTAACGCAGTCGTGCCTCCGACATGGATGTTTGTTCAGACAGCTTAAAAAGCTAAACGCTGCGTCTTATACCGTTGTGATAAGAGCGAGTTTTCAACAAGAATAATTTGTTGTGCACACTTGATTTAATGTTTATTGCCCTGTTTGCTATGGTTTGTGAGGGAAATTAAGTGTT
Source organism: Ostrinia furnacalis (assembly GCF_004193835.3). NCBI lineage: Eukaryota > Metazoa > Arthropoda > Insecta > Lepidoptera > Crambidae > Ostrinia > Ostrinia furnacalis. The sequence continues at coordinate 211,935 of NW_021130850.1, forward strand.
TTGTTTGTATAAAACTGGGCTAGTTAAAGAAATCCTACGTACAACCAGTATCATCATAACTCCAGCCACAGGACGTCCACTGCTGAACATAGGCCTCCCCCAATGATGTCCTGATTGGCCCGTTGGTAGCGGCCTGCATCCAGCGCCTTCCTGCTACCTTTATAAGGTCCTTCCACCCACGCTGCGTTTTCCTGTACGTGGCTTCCACTCCAGAACCTTGCTGCCCCATCGGCCGACCGTACTGCGTACTGTGCCCTGCCCATTGCCACTTCAGCTTGCTAATCCGTCGGGCTATGTCAGCGAATTTAGTACCCAACTTAATCTAATAAAATCTACGATACCTCTCAAATAAATACGCAGATTATTTATTCAAATCTCAAGCAATAAACGCATGTAATGGGGATCAGCCGTATTCGGACCGCAGATGTTTTTGACGTGAGTTTTGGCGGGAGCGTGGCACGCACGTGGCGCCGCAACGGCTGGCGGCCATCGATCGAACTAACGTTTGCTTTTTATTTGCGTAGCGAACCTTCTTGGACTTGGTGTTTGGTTTTTGAACTTTTTGAAGTTGATGCTGTTTTGATCTGCGAAAATAACGTCTGCGAAATTTTTTTACTGACAAATTAATATAAATTCAAGTAAATCGATACACACGTACCTATGTAGCAGCTAGGTAGTAATGTTGTAGGTAGTTCTTTAAACAAATACTTATAATAACTCTTTCGGTGAAAGTTTACCAATAAATAAATTTTAATATCCTTGGACATTTTACACTGCGCTTCTGGTACCAAACTAAACAAAGCTTGTACTATGGGTACTAGACAACGGATATAAACATACTTAAATACTTTTTTTTTGTAAATACATACTTATTATACATAGAAAACACCCAGTCCAATACAAACAAATATGTTCATGCACACAAATGTTTGTACTGTGCGGGAATCGAACCCGCTACCTCTGGAATAGTACCTAGTCCGTTTCGAACCACTACACCAAACGGCCCATGTCGCCGTTATGAACTAATTAATTTTGATTAATTTCAATTCGTTCGTTTCAGTCGAATGACGTCCACTGCTGGACATGGCCTCCCCCAAGGATTTCCACAACGACCGCTCCAGCGCCGCCCGCATTCAACCACTTCGCGCAACCTTCACCAGATTTTAGTACACAAATATTCTTAGAACACAAATTGATTAGGTTTTTTAGTCGTTTGCCCATTCGTTTCAACCATAAGATGTCCACAGCTGGACAAAAGGACAAAGGCCTTCCCCTAGGATGAGCTGTCTGCGTCTAAAGCCTGGTCGCCGAGCACGTAGAATTTCGTCCAATGACCCCAAGCTACCTATCCTTATCGCTCGCGCGTAATTATATTGCTGTCGCGACTGTGCGACGGGCGGCAGCAGTGAGTGTGCGAGCGCGACAGCAATATAATATAATAGCAGGCGTTTCCCTTTCACCAGATTTTAGTAGGAAGATTTACACTTACCTTGATGATATCATCATAAAATCCGTAGTTACTAAACAGTAGGTAGGCATACCGATAACTAGGTTTTACTAGTGCTTGCGGGTCCGATGACAGTTTAACTGTTCCCTGAGACAAACTTGACCTTCACTGGTTGGGTTATTGGCGGTCAAGCTGTAGATCCTGGCTACACAGGAGTTGCAGCGGTGGGAAACTGGGAACGAGAGGTGGGAATAGTCCCGTAGTAAGTGCTGGTATTTATTCTGTGGTTTTACTTAAAATTGTTCACAGGCTGGAATTACTGGACAATATTGAAAAAATATCACTACTATACTCCCAAAAAAAAAGCATTACCAAGGTGCGTGCGAAATAAATATTTCTAACGCCCTTATACATTTTACCACTTAAACCACACATGCGAATTTCGACTCTAAAATTAGAGCGACAAGAAAACAAGAGCCGCATTCGCGTTTTTGTATCTGTAGCGTGTTTCTGACGTGTGCTGCCATCTATATTTATTTACGCCGCCCACTGGCACGAAGCGGTGTTTCGGGAAAAACATTTTCGCATTACTATGGAATTTTTTACATGTTTTTATCAGATGCAGTGAAGAGGATGTTTTTGTATGCTCGTTTCTCAGTTTTTTATTACTTTTGTAATTAAAGTACCTGTAATAAAAGTTTAAAGATTTTTATTTACTAGACGAGATACTGTAGTTTCGCGATATATTATTGGGAGAAACATTTCTGTTATTACATTTTTGTAGTGTTAAGAGTAGCATCTCAATTTTTAATAACTTTAAAAATTCTAATTACCTAAGGTGGGAATCGAACCCACAACCCTTCGCCTGCTGGGCGACTGCTCTAAAACTGATGACATTTAACAGTTTTGTTATATTCTGATAGTTCGAGGTAAGAAACCAGTTACCTACTTACTCTGTTGTTGAGGATTGCTGGTGAAGCTCGCTTTCACCTTTGGCCTGATCATAATTTTCTAGTTAGATGTAGGCCAAGAGCTTTTTTATTGTGATTTTAAAGAAACTTTTGCTCTTTTGCATTTATGTAAGTAAAAAAGTTTTCCAACCGTGTCATCATCATCATCATCATTTCAGCCACAGGACGTCCACTGCTGAACATAGGCCTCCCCCAATGCTTTCCATGTTGATCGATTGGTAGCGGCCTGCGTCCAGCGCTTCCCTGCTACCTTTACGATGTCGTCGGTCCACCTTGTAGGTGGACGTCCCACGCTGCGTTTTCCGGTACGCGGCCTCCATTCCAGAACCTTTCTGCCCCATCGGCCGTCAGTTCTGCGTACTATGTGCCCTGCCCATTGCCACTTCAGCTTGCTAATACGTCGGGCTATGTCAGCGACTTTGGTTCGTTTACGGATCTCCTCATTTCTGATTCGATCTGATTCAACCGTGTATCACAAATAAAACTAGAAAAGTCGTATTTTACCGTTTTTATTCCGACATAAATTGAATGACGTACATTTATACACAATATTTTAGTTGCACATTAAATTATGAAGTCTTTACCATTAATCTGAGATCACTGTAACCTTATATTATTATTTACAGAGTTTTGAATATAACGCTAATTTATTACAGTTTATAAATAATTAGCGAAGAAACTTAATAAAATATGAAACCTTCGAACAAATACGATTACACAATAAATTTTAAAAAAAATTGGTGTTTAAAAAAACCTTAAGCAGACATTAAACACGTGTTTAAAATGACATTTCTATTCTAACCCCCTTACTAATAAAACTTACACGATCGGTGAACAGTATTTTAAAGTGACGTTTAGTATGGAAATGTCATTTTAAAACAGTGTTCAACAACTGTGTAACTTTTTTATGTAAGGTGATAAATGTAATTTGAATCAGTGTTCAACGCCTGTTTATCTTTTGTACAAAGTTTTCCAGTGTCGATATTCGAGTAGATTTGTGGTGTAGTTATTACAAATTTATGTAAGTAGCTTAAATTCTCAAATTCAGGTCTAACTAAAGCCTTTGGCAAACAGCAGGCGTGACAGCAATGCTACAAGACCGCCGCATGGCGTTTCCTTTACAATAGACAGTTTGACACCATACCCCAATAATTCGAAACCACAACTTTTTTAAAAGACCCTTCATTCTGGTCTTAAAAACTTAATTTATTTTAAATTTATCTGTAAATTAAGATTTTTGTTCGCATTGTAATTGAAAAAAGTAGTTTGATTGAGTTGACAAAATAGTGACGTCACTTGCTTGTAGTGCCATACAAAATCTATGGGAGAGTTTTATTTTGACAGTTTTAAAAAGTACGTCAGTTGATTGGTGGTGTCAACATGTCTATTCGACAGTCGTGCTCACTATCACTCTGTTGTCTTGCCTTGAGTTTAAATGAAAATACGGTGGGACGGATTTTTAAAATAAGTTTTGAGATACAAACAGTGTTCACTTTATATTGGAAATTATGCCTTAATAAATCTATTAATCACACTACTTTGATGCTTAACCTAATATTTACAGTTAGTGCTTATTTTCAGTTAATAAATTGCAATTAAAGTAAGCACATGAAATGCAAAGTAGGTACATAATTAATTAGTTTAATTAAGTAATTGTTTCATTAGTTTAACAAATTATATTTACAAACGAAACATAAAATATTTGGCCTGTTTTGACTTTAATTTTGGTAATATTATGTAATTTCATTAAATAAAAAGATAAGTGGCTTAATTTCACAAAGCGTAACAATATTTTTACACAAAAAATCTGCAAAACAAAATTTACCAAGTTTTGGTAAGTAATTCAGCGTAGTTCAATTTTACATACCTATTCGTCAATATTCATAATTAAATTTTATTAAATAATTCCTTACAAATCCCGATCAGGAAATATACAAACTATAATAATATTAACACTACGTTAGAATATACAAAAATTCTACGCAAAAACACGTCATGTTACATTAATTTCTTCATCTGATGCGCTCGCGTCACTGTCAAAGTCATCTGCGTCGTCCATGTTTGAAAACTGCTGTTCCCGCGTAAAGAGCCCAGCGGCCATTTTGTCTTCGTACCTGTAACTGTCATTTTGACAGCTCGAAGATGCAGCATACATTTTGCTCTTCATGTCGTCGCTTTGGTCGTCCTGTATGGGCGATAGCGGCGACATCTTGGGCTTGTCAGCCTCAGCATCAGAGAGGTCAGGGTGAGGATTGTTTTTGTTGGGCAAGGTCTGCTCCCGAGACCCTCCGGAGGCAAGGAGTTCCCGCTCTTTCGAGTTACGCCACTTCATGCGACGGTTCTGGAACCAGATCTTTACCTGTGGAAGAGAGACGACGTTAGTTAATACTCCATGATTTCAAATTATAACATTTCCATAAAAATCTTTAATTTGATTGAGCTGTCATCATCATTCTGACAGTATCCATAGAAATCCCCATAGAAATTCATATCAGTACTTTATTTAAGTTTGAAATTAAGAGAAGGATTTCCCCAAAACTATTGTAAAATATCATTTTATAACCTACAGTCATAATAACAGCCATAATCATTAGGGCGAGGGCCAAAATAGCATAACAGTATATTTTGCACGCGTGTTTTTGTTAAAAATCATTCCGTTTTTTTGGCGAAAAAAGTTGTATTTTTGGCTCTAAATGTGGGGATACGGAGCATTGTGCGGGTGACACCTCCGATATTGATGGTTAGGAGGCGGGGCATCGTTAGAAAAATGCACACGAATCGTGGATTTTTTCCATTATTTTATGCCTTTACATGTTATTCGATACGAGTTTTTATGGTAACGGTCGGCTGCTTTTATAATGGTAAAAAGAAGGGTTGAATATCTCATTTTTAGTACCAGCGGATGTCGGCTCGACTGAGATCGATTCTTAGATAGAAAACCATTGAAAAATAACGAGTTAAGTGTTGTCAGTGGAACACTGCTGGCTTGATCAACCTTGTTGTTTGAATTTCATTCTTCGGGGGCATGTTAAGCCGTTGGTTCGATTATCTCTTACGGCGAATCATAAAATCTACACGACTTGTGTCCGACTTCTTTAAATCACACAATATAGATAAATTACTACACATACTTATAGCATTATTACAAAATGATAAACAAGCGTTTAAAACTGGTCTAATTTGTCATTTCCATTTAAATTTCAATTTACAAACAAGTGTTCAACGCGCATGAACTCAATGAAGAATGAATTAATTTTAATTATCACCGGGCAAACTTCAAAATCTACTGTCCATCGTGTCTCTTTAAGCCATCGACATTGGCGAAACCAGTGTGCTTCAAATACGCACCATTGAACAGAATAATAATAATAGTCTTTCTTTATAAGAGCCATAGAGTATGACTATAATTAATCATGTTTCCTTAAAAAACACTAAGCCCAAATAAAAAACAAAACTAATAAACAAAATCACAACAATACAACCATAATCATCAATTCACAATGGCTACCAAAAACCGCCCTATTAGTGTTTTTTTTCAAACATTTCTACAATAATGATGATGACAGTTCAGATCTATTACGTATTGTGTGACTTTGGAAAAAAAAATAGATATTTGTCATTATTTAGGGTTCCGTATCACGAAAGGAAAAGAGTAGAAATTGTGTGCAGTGTCTTACGCCCCTATTCACAAACATTACTATGAGGTCTCACATGGTTCGATTCCCGGGTGTGGCAAGCAAATTTTTGGAAATATTTGAATGTAAGTAGTTCTTTTTCTTTTCAGACATAAAGCTATGTTTTCCGGTGCAGTCCTGTTGTCCCCCCTGCTTGGCCCCCCTGGGGGAGCCAGGGGGGCCAAGCAGGGGGCTTAAAAATATAAGTTTTCCAGTCCGAATATTACCGGTAGGTCTACCAACAACTTATATTTTTTCGTTACCAAAATATTAATTATTATTTGACATACGTTAAGGTATTTAGTTTGGCAATATGGCATTTAGTCAGGTACTCCAGAACTTCTTAAATGTTACAAAAATATATGGCTTCTAAATACCCAATGTTTGCCAGGGGGGACAACAGTCCTCAAATCATTGATTGAAAATCTAGTCCTGTTGTCTCCCCTAGCCAGGGGGGACAACAGGATTTCGAAATCCTGTTGGCTCCCCCAGGGGGGCCAAGCAGGGGGGACAACAGGACTGCACCTGTTTTCCTTGAGTAAAATTTCCTATCTATAGTACTTTCCCTCCAGGTGGCATTACAAAATTCTATCCTGTAATATGTTAACCTACTTAAAAACCTTCCTCTTGAATCACTCTATCTAGTAAACAAACCCGCATCAAAATCCGTTGCGTAGTTTTAAAAATCTAAACATACATAGACAGATAGGCAGGAAAGATAAAGAAAAATGTTTAAGCGTAAGAATGAAGCCTCTACGGAACCCTCATTGTGCAATAAGATTCTGATTTATTTTTTTGACCAACAATATCACGTGTCAGCCCACTGTGCGGGCGTGAACGAATGAATGAATGATGTTTCACTATTGCTTCACACGTTGATAGCTCCCTAACTATACAGTATTAAAACACTCCGTATGGTACGTGCTAATACCTAGACTTACGCCCGTATTCACAAACGATGCTTGCATAAGTAAAGCAGTAAATCGAAGACACAGTTTTGAATAGAGCTCTTTGATTGATTCGTGTGTCACCCCGTGCGTCCACGCGCAATGTAAGACCTCATAACGGGACTACTCCCACCTCTCGTTCCCACCACTGCAACTCCTGTGTAGCCAGGATCTACAGCTTGACCGCCACAAAAACCCAACCAATGAAGGTCAAGTTTGTCCCGGGGGAAAGTTAAACTGTCATTGGACCCGCAACGAAATTAATCAGAAGAACATAGGAGGAGTTCGAAATTAAGGTTCGACTTCCCTCCATTGCAAAGCGGATGACAGGTGACAAACAAAGGTTTAAAACCTTTAAGAAAAGATTATGCACCACGGACAATAAATTAAATTAAGGGGGCCTATCTTATGAGCAATGCAATGTGAGACCTCATAGTAATGTTTGTGAATACGGGCGTGCAATTTCGCAAAGAAAACTTATTTAGTATTTTAGTCTCTACTGTAGGATTTTACGAAATGTCTAATTCACCAAATGTAAAGGGAGGATTTGGCTTACACTCCCCACGCTGGCCAGATTTAGGTTAACTTCATATCTATTTTTGTCATTTTTTATCATTATCCTATTCAAAATGTCTCAAGTCTCTATGCAATGCCAAAATAGTTTTATTTGCATGCGCATGCAAAACAAACATGTCAATCCCATGTCATACCATTGTAAAAAGACATCACTAACCACACAATACATATTAAAATACTACAAAACTTCGTGTGAAGTCAGCAAAGGGTTACTATACATAAACAAATAACGAAACGCAACACAATATTTAAATCAAACCATTTGAATTGAAAAAATAAAACGCCCTATTGACATTCGCATTGCAAATATGGCGGCGCTGTCAAAAAGCGCGCCAAAAAAGTTCCGAACTCGGAATAAATGCAAATATTTGAATTTAAATGTAAACAAGGCACCGTTTGAATATTCATTCCAAATATGAATTTGAAATTCGGAACGTTCGGCGGTCGAAAATCACATTCATTGGACGGACGCGAATACGCAAAGGCAATACGCATCTGCTTGAAATTAGAACTCTCCATTCTAAATATAAGTACAACTTGCTTAGAATTTCATTATGTATATTAGGATAAAGTAATCTTCCTTATGTTTGATAATTAAGATCAAATCTTTAATCAATTGACAAAACAAAATAACGAATTAAAGTTTTTCCCTGAACCTAACAAACTAAAGAAAACGAAATACAATGGAATTTGACTTTTTGAAAGAAGCCAATGGTGGACACAGAGAGTTCAAAATAAAATCAGCAAATTAAAAAACTTACACAGCGATTGAGCCGATTGACAAATGAAACTTAATTTCAGACTCCCATGACCATCTTAAACCATCTTCATTAATCATTTTAACACCTCCGATTTAAAAAATCCTGTTAAATTCAATAAATTCCCGCTAAAAATGCAGCTGTATGAACATCAATAAACATTTGACAAAACGAAACGTTTCAATTAGCGAAAAAAAGAAAAAGAAATGTTTTTAAAAACTTGACAAATGATTCGCGCGATATCGGGCGCGAACATTCATCAATGGCCGATTGGACACGCCAATCGGTGGCGCCGATTTGTCATTCCAATTTTAAAAATGATGCAACGGTGTTTTTTTTCTTGACATGTGTATTCCAACTTTTTTGGTTCGGAACTCGATTTGGCTGTGCCTTTTTTCAAAGCTTTCGTAAGGCACATTTCATCGGGCCGATTGAGCCATATCAATCGCCCTATGGCTAAATGTCAGACAATAAAGTTAAATATTGTGTCCTTATTTGCAATTAAAACTTTTTAACAAATGGAGTTAGCTACTTTAAATCTGAGAAGAGTCAGCGCAAGAAACTCAAAACGACCTTTGACCTTTTACGACATCCACGGAAAGAGTCGTCTTCTCTATTTGACTTGTTTAGCTCAGCCGGAATCACACGAACAATTTAATAGTGTAGAAGAGTTTAAATGCCTTATTAAAGGAAGATAAATCTTCGCTGTGACTTTCACGGCCTTCCAATTTCCAAAACAGTATACCATACCATCTATAGTATCCATTCCAAACTTGTTCCAAGTAATAAAACCCCACTTCTAATACAATGCAGATTAGTTAGAATAAGTAATTTAACAGCTTACTCGAAGAATAAAACAACTTTGGGCCGTATAACGCCCCCTCCCCCCTTGATTCCGTATAAATTGTAATAAAAGTGAATATGTCAAAAAGTAATTAATTCCGGTGCTGGGACCCCTCTGGCTAGTGTGTTAGGGGTGTCGATGTATCGATAGTCAAAATAATGTCGATAGTTTTGATTTCTCAATTTGATTACTCAAGGACTTGGGGCTTTTTTCCTACAACAACATGATTTTTGCAGGATCTCGTTTACATCATCATCAACATCAAGTTTGCAGTGTAATGTAAAAAACCGATCCGTACGAATTTGTTATTTCAATTTCAAACACTCATATTACATAATAGGCGTGTTCACACGACAGTCCAGTTTTGCGGGATCCCGCAATGAACGTAAAAATTGAAAAAAAAAAAGTGTTAACTCACAATAGGTAAATAATCGCAAAAATAGTATTATATTGAGGCTATAATAATAATGGCGTCGTAAAGTCGAGAGAGAGCAATAGTTCGTTCAACGTCTACGGACCGTGTCCACTGTCCACGGCTGGTCTATTCCGGTGAACCCACTCCTAATACAAATAATTAGGTATTTATTAGCTAAAGGAGTTAATGAAACCATTAGCAACTTTTACACTAAGAAAGAAGATAGAAGACATCAAAACTCATAAAACTAATTTATTTTTGCAAATAGGCTTTTAAAAAGCACTGACACATCCCATCGATATCATTCACCGACTAAATCCCATGCCTACCCCATCAAAAAGGTCCAGGCGTCATCTGCCGCCGGCGTTTGTCGCGGGGGAGTGTCGTGTCGCCGGGTTTACTTGACACTGGCTAAGAAACTATAAATAAATATACTTACCCTCTCTATTAGAGTAGGCGCATACCGTTGATTTTTAGTTGGCCGATAGTTGTGCCCGATTTTAAATTGTATGAAGAATCGGCCAAATCGAATCGGCGTAGTGTGCGCACTCCCATACATGCCCATACTGATCAACTGCCCGACTAAACTATCGGCCGACGAAAAATCAACGGTGTGCGCCTACTCTTACACCATACACAACATTTTGGAGATTATGTAGAAGATAAAAATGTTTTGGAATGTTTTTGCAACTGTCTAGCTCGCCTTATTTTCTGTGCCCGCGACTTCTTACGAGTGAAAATAGTTTCAATATTTTCCGTTTTTGCAACATTTTTCTTTACTGCTCTGTCCTTATTGAATGTAGGGTGATGTTTATAGCCTAAAACCTACTAGTTTCCTCGATAAATGGGCTATCCAACACAAAAATAATTTTCCAAATCGGGCAGCAGTTTCTGAGATTAGCGCGTTCTACCAAACTCTTCAGCTTTATAACATTACTAAGATTGTACCTAAACCCTTGAAAAAGAGGCTGATAAAAGTGAGTTTTTCTTCTCAGAAGTCACATTGATATTTTGTTTTAGTGCCACGTTGGGCGCCAATTTAGCACTGCTAGTAAATTGGCGCCCAACGTGGGGTTACGAGGTAGCTTTTTTTTAATAACTTTGTGTATCCCAATAACGACACGTGTATATTTTTATGAGCACAATAATGTTTTTTCTATAAAGGAAACTTTATAAGACGAGCAAACTCCCAAAAAATTTGATACATTGTTAGTACTCTTGCAAATAACGATATTTTACGCGTATTTTCTAAAAAAAGACTCAAATTGAGTCCGCCATTTAATAGGTCAAATTTTAATCTACTATCTTAAAGCTCTAATAAGCACAAATCAATTTTAAGACTTTTAGAAGTCAAATCTATCTACTATCATTTAAGGCTCTTATAAGTCAAACGTACTATCATTTTTAAGACTCTAATAAACTCAAAATTATTATCATTTAAAAAAAAAACACTAAAAAAACTATTATTTAAAGGCTCTAATACACTAAAAAAAAACTATCTTTTCAGGCTCTAATACACTCAAAAATACTATCATTTAAAACTCAAATCTACTATAATTTATGGCTCTTAAGTCAAACGTACTATCACTTAAGGCTCTAATAAACTCAAACGGCCCCATCCCGGTCGATAATCCCATTGTAGTTATAATTCTATTACAGGAACAATAAGGACCGATGATATCTCAAGTTGGCCAGACTGTTCCCGCGGGAATGGCGTGGAGTCGCCATGAGATTATTTTGATTTTTTTTTCCTGGGTTTTGTTTCGATTTTTGATTTGTGTTAATTTGGACAATATATTTATGATTATTGATATAAAATTATCAAGAAGAATTGTTGTGACAGAGATAGCGGGTGGAAAATTGTAGAGACGATATTAAAAAAATAAAGTTAGAATCTTTATAAGCAAAATAAGCAGACACCTAGTTAAATACTTTCTTACGAATGTTATGTAGGCAATAATGAAAGGTCAAACTATTTTTTTCTTTGGCTCTCGTAAAGTCAAACTCTGTTCACTTCCAAAAAAATGGAAAAAATAAAAATGAATGTACTTAAAAGTAAATATTCTACTTAATTCAAAAAGAGAACACAGAATTCAGCTCTATGTACTAAAAAAATCTTGTTTTAAAATTTTGAATCGAATTCTTATCACAAACCTAACTGGCCATTAACCGGAATGCAACTGAAAAAGAATTGGAATTCGAAAAAGAAAATTAAAAAATAGAACGCATAAGGGCAACTGCACACCGCGCCGCGGCCGCCCGCAATCTTACGCCGCTGCGTTTGACGTTAAATAATTGTTGGGTGCCGACCGTTTGGTATTTTTGTGCGGGAATCTTTAGAGGCGGCTTGTTTTTATTTTGCTTTCATTTTATTTTGTTGGTAGTTTTGTGTAGTGCTTGGTTTACAGTTAATGTTTTTGATCTTCGTTATTAGTTTTTGAAGTAGTTTTCAGACATGTTATGGTTTTTTATCTTATTTATTTCACCTACAGTTCGTAGACTTTACATAATTCATTTTAAGATCAAGAAATATAGAAAGTACCTACTGGTGAAGCTTATCTTCGTAAAGACCGTAGTCATACGATTATATGGTGACAGGAAAAAAAATATCGACGTCTTGTAACGTCATAATTTCAACTGGAAAAGTTGGCTCGAGCGACAGTAACTAAGCACCTAAGTATTCATCAAACTCCAAAAATTATGTAAGAACCATGAATTTTTTTTATTGACTTAAAAAAAGTAGAGGGTTCTCAATTATACGCTGTAATTATTTTTACACTTTATTTTGGAGTCTAGTTTCCTATAAATATATTTTTTTTACTGAATCAAAACAAAATATTTGTCTTAAAAAGGAGACAATAAAATCCTGTCCCATCTAACACTTCCTCCGTCTACGCGAAGGGGGAGCTTAACGGCGGAGTCCCCGGAGCCCTAATTGTGGCGTGCAAATGTAATCATTGCTGATATTTTGATATTCCCCGATCTCTCGGATTGAGCTTCAATTGTCAACGGTTCTTTTAATCAAATCAAAATGTTTGATTTGATTTTTTATGAAGTCTTTGTATCTGTAAAAAATATTGTGTGTAACGTTTGTATTCGTCACCAAATTACTGTAGGTACATTAGGAGATACTTAGCTATCAATAAAAAAATAACACTATTTATAAGTAAATCTTTCATTTTAACTCTTGAGGCTCAAATATGGCACCTTATTACAATAAAAATAACGGAAAAATTCACAAACAAAGGAAAGAAAATTATATCTACAAAAATTAAGTCAGGTTTTTTGAAAATTAATTAAAATTACTTCGCGTACGAATTCGCGGTCACAATGCAGGTTTTGTACCTAGGTACCTAGTGTACGGAAAGTACACTCCGAACGTTTTACTTTTTAAATTGAAAGAAATATAGGTAATGATTGTATTCTTTACAGTTATTAGTGCATCATCAATCATCATAATTTGCAAAACGTTACAAATTCCATGTAAAATAAGTACAATTTACTCTTCAATTTAATATGATAAAATGTTATTACAAACTATCAACAGCACGCGCCTACAAAAATACCCCAACTCCTTCAAAACCCCTCTCAATAACAAAACCGTTCCAATTCACGAAACAATCTAGCTCGTTCCAAGCTAATAAGTCGAAACATTCAATAACTTCTAACCTCAAATCCTGTTACCATTGCCTATAAAATCAGCTCGTAAAAAAGAAAATAAAAAGTCAACCAATACAGCGGCGGTACTCTTTTATTCGTTATACACTGGCCAATAGAAACGGCGTATAAGACGAGGTATGTTGCACTCTTTCTAACGGGCGCCGCACAGTGGTCCCGATTTAATAAAACATGGACATTGATGCTAGAGGCACGAAAATTTTTTTGATGGTTACTGCTATGATAACTAATACGGCAAAAAAATATTACAATCCTACGACGTCTATTTCGTAGTAAAAAAAAATATATACATATTTTTTGTATGGAAGAAATTACGTTTCTGTCAATTTTTCGAAATTCTTTAACGATGTCAAAATGCCGATCACACATGTTATAAAACAAGTGATTCTGAGTATTTCATGCGAAGATACTTGTCACTTATCTCTGCGTACTTTTGAGTTATCGAGGGTTGAAAAATCGATTTTTTTATATTAAATATTTCCACGAAAAATTGCCAGAATTACAATATGGTGTATAAGGGACACTTTTGATGACACATAACAACGACTCGCACTCGCGCGCGCTCGTATGCATCAACTTTTATTAAAATAAAAAAAAATTAAGGGAAATACGTTGTACGTATAGGTCCGCTGGCCGTCAAAAAGTAGCTTATACGAGAGGTTGCCCAAGTTACAATATGTCCATCATTAATAACTCACACAAATATCGTCTCTCTCTGAAGGATAACAAGTTTTTTTTGTTTCCAGAAGCTCTTGATAGGATGGAAGCCCATAAATACTCTCTGAAGCGAGAATGAATCTCAAATTGCGATATTGCCATTTTGACAAATTACATGATGTAACTAGCGCTAACGTTTATCTTCAGGTAGACACAGTTTTAAGTTAAAAGATTGTCTACTATTTCACACTGTTCTTCGTTTTGGAACAGTTCTTTGATTATAGGTAGTCGCTAATTTCGTTTTGTTAGACTCTTTCAGTTTAGCACATAAAGCGTAAACTAATTCCTCCTCAGAATGATCTAAAAGTGTTAGAGAGCGCCTCTTCTTCTGCAGAAGAAGAATTTTGCATAAATCTTCAAAAGGTTTTTTATTTATACTAAAAGTCGATGGTTGCACATCTACTTCCGCAGTCTCATCAACTGGAGCGTCTTCCTCAGTATTAACGTTGTCTATGCGTTGTGTTAACTCGGTAAAAAACATTGTTTAAATCTATATTTTTACAATTCGGCCAGACAATTTCAGAGTCTAGCCAATGCGAATTCTGGTGCAAAAATGTCTTTTGGGCTCTGCTGGAAGCAGACCATATCTTCTTTGATATATTTCTTGTAAAATTACGACTTAATGATTTGATAATTACTCAAATCTTCGGAAGACAATTCAATGCCAATACGTTCGTCATTTTAGTCTGAAATGGTCTGGCCGAAATGTAAAAATATAGATTTAAAAAATGTTTTTTTACCGAGTTAACACAACGCATAGACAACGTTAACACCGAGGAAGATGCTCCAGTTGATGAGACTGCGGAAGTAGATGTGCAACCATCGACTTCTGGTATAAATAAAAAACCTTTTGAAGATTTATGCAAAATTCTTCTTCTGCAGAAGAAGAGGCGCTCTCTAACACTTTTAGATCATTCTGAGGAGGAATTAGTTTACGCTTAATGTGCTAAACCGAAAGAGTCTAACAAAACGAAATTAGCGACTACCTATAATCAAAGAACTGTTCCAAAACGAAAAACAGTGTGAAATAGTAGACAATCTTTTAACTGATAACTGTGTCTACCTGAAGATAAACGTTAGTGCTAGTTACATCATGTAATTTGTCAAAATGGCAATATCGCAATTTGAGATTCATTCTCACTTCAGAGAGTATTTATGAGCTTCCATCCTATCAAAAGCTTCTGGAAACAAAAAAAACTTGTTATCCTTCACAGAGAGATGATATTTGTGTGAGTTATCAATGATGGACATATTGTAAATTGGGCAACCTCTCGTATAAGCTACTTTTTGACGGCCAGCGGACCTATACATACAACGTTGTATTAAGTATTTCCCTTAATTTTTTATTTTATTTTATTAAAATCTGATGCATACGAGCGCGCACGAGTGCGAGTCGTTGTTATGTGTCATCAAAGGTGTCCCTTATACACCATATTGTAATTTTGGCAATTTTTCGTGGAAATATTTAATATAAAAAAATCGATTTTTCAACCCTCGATAACTCAAAAGTACGCAGAGATAAGTGACAAGTATCTTCGCATGAAATACTCAGAATCACTTGTTTTATAACATGTGTGATCGGCATCTTGACATCGTTTAAGAATTTCGAAAAATTGACAGAAACGTAATTTCTTCCATACAAAAAATATGTATATATTTTTTTTTACTACGAAATAGACGTCGTAGGATTGTAATATTTTTTTGCCTTATTAGTTATCATAGCAGTAACCATCAAAAAAAATTTCGTGCCTCTAGCATCAATGTCCATGTTTTATTAAATCGGGACCACCGTGCGCCGTTGGAAAGGGTGGGAGGATGGGGGTTGTATTGTCTCAAGATGCGAGCGAATGCTTTTTTATTCGATATTGATGTGTTGTTTAATCTGTGGCTTATGGTTTTGGCGGGAAATTGCTGTTATTATGTTGTTCTGTGGAAGACGGGATCGTTTTCAGAAATTGATAGCGGAAACTATTTTCTTTTATTAAAATCTAGCTGACTAAGCGAGCCGTTTTTTTACTTGTCTAAAAACTGTGTCACCAAACTCACTGCATTAACCTTCCCTGTATTACCTCCTAGTCTATAGTTTATTTCATACATTTAAGGCTGGGTTGCACCTTGCACCATCATACTTTAACTTTAGCAAACGTCAAAAATCTGTCAAATTCCGTACAATAAAGCAACGGTTATGGATAAAGTTGCCGTTAAAGTTAGGTGGTGCAAATCAGCCTAAAAGTCTTGTAAAGTTATTTCTGCTGCTTTTTTTTACAGATAAAGATACTCGCGATTTTGTAAACAAGTCACATTTAGTTTAATAGTGATCTACCTACTCCTGATTTTACACCAGTCACTTTGATGTGTAATTCATCATCATCATCATCATTATCTCAGCCACAGGACGTCCACTGCTGAACATAGGCCTTCCATGTTGCCCGGTTGGTAGCGGCCTGCGTCCAGCGCTTTCCTGCTACCTTTATGATGTCGTCGGTCCACCTTGTGGGTAGACGTCCTACGTTGCGTTTTCCGGTACGCGGCCTCCACTCCAGAACCTTGCTGCCCCATCGGCTTGTTGATGTGTAATCAAACTAAATACAACTTATATTTTTTGTTTACTGTTACTATGATGTTTCTAAAATCCCTTCAAGGCAACTAAGCTATCAAAGTACACCTTCGCGTCAACATCAAGCTTTTTCAGAAGGGCATTTCCGGAAAAAAACAAATTACTTCAGTTCCGTTCGGAAGCATTTCCGTCGGAAGCGGAAGCGGATAATATTTACGAATTTTTTAATGGAATTATCGCAGGTTTTCAAGATTTTAAACAGAATGGCAGATTGAAGAAGATAAAAAAATAAACTCTTCATAAGTAGGTAACTTACTTTGTTCATTACTTGAGTAAGAAATAGAGGATCAAAGAACACAAAAGAAAAGTAAATGAAGGCAGTTATTTTGTGCTAATAATTAGGCTTTAAAAAGCGCTTTTACACGTCCCAGTATTAACCCTACCACTGCTTCGGGATGATATTTAATAAATAGTGCTAAAAAGAAGAAGAAATAAAATGAAACCTTGTTAAATGTACGTTTTCAGAAAAATATCACTCTCTCTGGCTGTATCTGTTAACATTTTATTAGTCCAATAGTAATTAATATAACCAGTTTACAGTTAGTACTCCAAAGAAAAGCCTTGTAATGGATAAATATTAAATTAATATTTTGGCTATTAAAACCCCTGAAAATTGTAATCCAAAACTATCAGCAAGCCTCCAAAACGGAACGCAAACGGTACGCAAAGTTTAACGGGCTAGGGGTGTGCGGGTGTTACAAAAAAATTGTTACCCTAAGGGCATAGGAGGGTCTGTCACTGGCAGGCCAGAGGGGGCGCCACGCCCTTCTTAAAACAATTACCGAACAGTGAATTCGATATTTGAATTCGAGTTGGCTTTTTGAGCGCGAAAATTGACGTGATCGTTTGAATTTGGAATGCGGCGCGATTTGCGGCACCTGTATCGGGTTGATCATTTTCGTTTTTATTGGATGACAGTGTTTCTTTTTTTTAATGCTTTATGAAATGATGAGTTTTGTTTCAAAAATTTTGACGTTTTGAAAATTTTTGTGAAAAGTTCTCTTTTAATTCGGAAACAGAATCTACTACAGTAAACTCTACATAACGACAATTAATAAAACGGACTGATCATTTTTCGGCGTTATAGTTATTGAACCGAGATACTTACTTGGCAGACTAAATCCAAAGCGTCTTCCAACATCACTGATCTTTTCTACCAACTCTCTTAGATTAATAAAACCTAGATGGATAGTCTTCATACAAACGCTTCGTCAAGAGTAAGGAGGCAAAAATCTTATGTCATTAGTGTCAATTTTGTTGGGGAGTGTAGACAGTGAAGGCGATTTTCCCGAAAGTAGGGAAATTTTTAATACGTTTTTAATTATTTTATAACTAACAAAAACAAAACGCATCATGTACTTACTTATTTATTGAATTCAAAGTACCTACCTAATTACAATAAGATAAATCGACTGAAAAGTCTCGATTTCATAAAAAAGGAAGTGTATTTGTACGGCGAACAATTGGGAAATAAATTTTCTTGTTAATGGTATCATTCCCGTATTTAATTTTTGAAAGCCAAATTCAAGCAAAATACGCGTCGAATCGTAGTACTTACTTATGAAATGTAACACTGGTCACTTTCTTTAGTTTTTCTGATGTATTTAGACACCCTTTCACAGCACAAACCGTCTTAATTAATTAAAAGTCGTCGGACGTGTTTACCAATTTTTCACTTTGACAGTTCATGTGACGTTTACGAGTAAGCCATTCTGGCTTACTAAAATCTGCCTCACCTTTCGTGCACTGAGCTACTATTGAGCGGATTTTTAGAAGGATAAAATATTAGAAAATATTGCACAAAACCCGTTCTGTTAGGGTCGAGATTAGAGAGAGTCGCTAAATCGCGGTGCTGTATCGACATTAGACAATTCGACATAATCGCAAAATGCTAAAACTAGCATGTCCGCTGTGGCCCTAATGTAGACTGTAAACCCTTGAAAAAGAGGCTGACAATAGTGACTGAGTTTCTTGCGCTGCTTCTTCTCAGCACTGGCCCATTTATTGTCCCGAAGCAGTGGTAGGGTTAATACTGGGACGAGTAAAAGTGCTTTTTAAAAGCCTACTTGCAAAAATACAATGTTTTTTTAGTTTTTAATATGTTCACCACCAACCTGACTGTCCTTCAGCCCCAGTTTCTCCGCCAGCTTCTTCCTGTCCGGCTTGGAGATGTACTTCTGGACTTGGAAGCGCTTCTCCAGACCTTTGCGTTGCAGGTCCGAGAAGACTGCCCGGCGCATCATGCCGCGACGGGGCTTGCCTGAGAAGAAAGAAAGAAGATGAGAATGAGAATAGAAGATGATGAGAATGTTAGGAATGAGAATAGATGTGATGAGAATGGAAGATAATGTTAAGACCGCCAACGCATAATGCCGCGACGGGTTTGCCTGGGAGAAAGAGAGATGAGAATGGGAATAGAAGGTGATGAGAGAGAATAGAAGATGATGAGAATGTTAGGAAGTGAGAATAGATGTGATGAGAATGGAAGATAATGATAGGACTGCCCGGTGCATCATGCCGCGACGGGGTTTGACTGAGAAGAAAGAGAGATGAGAATGGGAATAGAAGGTGATGAGAGAGAATAGAAGATGATGAGAATGTTAGGAAGTGAGAATAGATGTGATGAGAATGGAAGATAATGATAGGACTGCCCGGCGCATCATGCCGCGACGGGGCTTGCCTGAGAAGAAAGAACGTGAGAATAGAGAATGCGAATAGAAGGTGATGAGAGAGAATAGAAGATGATGAGAATGTTAGGAAGTGAGAATAGATATGATGAGAATGGAAGATAATGATAAGACCGCCCGGCGCATCATGCCGCGACGGGGCTTGCCTGGGAAGAAAGAGAGAAGATGAAAATGAGAACAGAAGGTGATGAGAGAGAATAGAAGATGATGACAATGTTAGGAATGAGAATTGATGTGATGAGAATGGAAGATAATGATAAGACCGCCCGGTGCATCATGCCGCGACGGGGCTTGCCTGGGAAGAAAGAACGTGAGAATAGAGAATGCGAATAGAAGATGATGAGCATAAAGTGATGTCATAAATGATCCTATGTCAGAGATAATAGATTAGAAAGTATTGAGAGAAGATGCAGGGAAGAGAAGTTAATGGAATGGTGTGTTGTCTATGCCTATATCAATCAGTAAGAAGCATAAGAACCTTTGTATGAACATGGAGCAATTGGAATTTGAGATGAGAAAATAATGCAATGAGAATGTAAGACGATGAGAATTTATGAAATGGAAGTTAATGAGAATAGAAGAAAATGGCAATAGAAAGGCCATAAGAGCCTTTTGATTGATAATTTCGCATTTACTAGCTTTGTTTTTAAGGTATTATTTTTGTGATAGAATGTGTGTTGTAAAAGAGTAAATAACATCTGATTTGGCTTATTTTCCATTATGACTAAGTATTTAACAAACTTACCTCTCGAACTGTGCGCCCAAGGGAAGCCACCAGGTAAAGGGAAGACTTGTGTGTGAGCTTGCGTCGGTCGCACTGCAACAAATAAATATCTAAGATTCAAAAGGAATGGGGATGTTGCCTGGGTCAAAAAGCAAGAGTTTTAATTAGTCCGTCAGTTAACTTATCAAAAAATACTCTACTCGTATTTTTCACTTTTTCAAACTAATGAAAATTTAAAGAGATAAAGCGCCCCAAAGTTCATAAGAAGAGGCCCGTGACGTCAACGCTTGCTTAAAAATGCCGCACGTTGTGACGTCGTGCGCAACTTCAACGCACCATAACTATGTAATTATTTGTTAGATTGACAAATAAAATTATACGTGTCCAATATTTTTTGATATTAAACATTACGGACTAAAAAAATTTTTTTAGGCAACTAGCCTATTATACCCGTTTTCACCATCAATACCTAATTTTAGGTGACCCCTTTAAAACAAAATTCCTGTTATGTTACCATAGGGGTCACTTAAAAATTAGGGATTGATGGTGAAAACGGGCATTAGAATATCACACTGCAGACCCACGATACCCCTGGCGATACTCATCAATAGCACAAATTATTAAGATGATAGAATGTGGTTAGACAATAATCTATCACGATGGATGAAATGTAGTAACTCGCAAGAGTCGGTTACGGCGTTTTTGACGGCTTGCTAAGGCACAGTTGTACGTTGCACCATCTTACTTTAACCAACAGAACGTCAAAAGCCTGTCAAACTACATAAAAAAACACCGGTTCTGGTTATAGTTAACTACTGTTAAAGTAAGATGGTGCAACTCGGTGTAAGTTTTATTTTTTTATTTACTCCAATCTTGGGTTGGGTTATTTTTACCCGACAGCGCTAGAAGGAGGGTTATGTTTTTTGAAATGAACACACACAGCTTTACAATATTACATTAATGTTGGCTCCAGAAATAAAAACATTTCTTTGATTTATTAATACTTAGTAGAAACCATATTATTATCATTCAAAAATGTACTTAAAGTACCTCAAACACTTCAAATTTTTAATTCGAATCCAATTTAAATCATCTTAAAAACTTCTTTTCATACACTCCCACGCACCTTTTCGTTCCACAATAAAATTCACACTTGTCCATCAATAAAAATCTATTATTTGCAATAATGAAAAAAAGCACAAACGATCATACAATACCCTATTTTATTGCACAAAACACAATAGATTTATGGATCTAATAATTCTATTATATCGACATTAATAGGGATTAACTGCAGACTGGCCATTTTTTGAACAAAAAAGTTTTTTTTCCGCATTTTTTTCAACCAAAAAAATGTTTGAGATGCTATTTAGTGGTTGCATTGGCAAATAAGTTTGATTTGACGTTTCCTGGGGTTTTGTTGGGTTTTAATCATTCTAGAATTGAAATAGCACTATTAACACTTAAAATTAATTTAACTTAAACAAAATCTCAAGGATTTTGCAAAATAATAATGTTTTTCCGAGTCCGTCCTACAAAATAACGTTCAAAATACGATTTTATTAATAACAGTCATAGATCCTGTCTTGTAAAACCTATGCACCTTGTAGGTATAATTTGTAATATTTGTGATTTTTCAACAAAGATGTAGAGTCAATGTTAATGAATTACGACAAATATGTAATTTAAGTAATAAACATTATTTTAAAATTACATAAAGAAGGTTTTTAGTTCTCAAACCTTTTTAGAACATTTTCTTTTTTATTTTTGTCTGTGGTAGGTCCGTAACACGCAAAAAGGCGATCACCACAGAGGTTTAAGTAGCAACAATAAAAAAAAAAATAAGGCCAGCCCACTAAAAAGATGAAACGCAATGTATTGTTGTCGACAAATACAGCAACAATTGTAACAACAAGTAACAATAATGGAGGGATCTATTGTTAAATAATCTGTAAGATAAACAACGTGTCTTTACACTTATTAACGAGCATAAAAATATATTTATGAACTGCTATTTTTGTGGTTTAGTTTTTTTATGTTTTGATAGTGCAACGTACCTATTTTGAAAGGACTACAATACGAATGCATTTTATTAGAGAGCAACAGAATGAATGTAATATTTTAAAATTCATAAATCCTTCGGCGAGTATTAGCGAACTATAATCATTACTATTTTTTGGCATAGTAGCACAGGGATTCCGTGGAGGGTAGTTGAACGGGAAGCATGGTTGAATTGAAACCATTAAGGTTTCAATTTATTATTTAATGGACTTTAGTGTGCAAATTTGGTGTTATTTTGTATTCTAAAATGCAGTGAAGTGATAAATTATAAAAAAAAATTTAAACACTTCGAATTTGAGCGCGCATCGAGTGTCGAGTGGGTTGTCGTATGAACAACCCGCTTTGGACCCGGTGGCGTCTTGAAACCTGCTTAGGGGTCATCCATAAAGTACGTCACACGTAAAGAGGGGGGGAGGGGGTCGACAAAGTGTGACATGGTGTGACAAGGGGTGGGAGGGGTCCTAAGTTTCGTGACGTCACAATTCAAAATCTAATTTTTAGAGGTACTTATCGCGTAATTTGAAATATAAATTAAACTAAAAAATACCCCCACCACTTAAGCACAACTCCGTCGAAGTCGAAAACCTAGGAGAGTCGTAATGGGCAACCAAGAAAGCCATTAAATCATAAACTCTTTTGGAGGAATTATTTCAGATTTAAAATCTAATTCTACTGGTCTATAATTAGTCCAGTCAATGAATGCCTTAACGACGGTGTAGAGAGAAATCCGTGGAACACAATTTCTGACCTCGGGACTTTATTTAGCCTAGTTAGGTGGTGAACAGAGCAAAAGTCCCCGCCCTTAGCCCTTGAGCCGGCGGGGAGAGGGGGGTTTAAAGGTACCACTTTTCGGTTTTTCGCTTAATCCTCGGAAACTATGCGTCCTAGTGACATGACTACTATGAACCAAAAAAAGCTTATTCAATTTGCTACAGGTGAGACCGTCAAGTTTTTATATATCTTGTATAGTTTTTGCGGCATCTGCTTGACGTCACACTAGGGAGGGGGGGGGGGGGTCTCAAAAATGTGACCACCTGTGACAAGGACGGGGAGGGGTCAAAAAATCATGAAATTCGTGTGACGTACTTTATGGATGGCCCCTTACGGGCATACTTAACTCCACGAAATCCATCAAAAATCAATAGAACTGAAACACCCACGTTCTATTGATAATATTATATCACTCGACATTGGCAGAAATAAACCTTCCAGAGAGGTTTGGTTGTCACTAAATAAAAAAAAATACTTAGTAGCACAGACTAATAAATGGCACAGTGGACACAAAGGGGGACTTTACCCTACTAAAAAGTTAATTTTGAATTAGAAAATCTTTTTTTATGCAGAACAAGGCAGGCATTTGACCGCAATCGCACAATTAAGATGCAGTCTAGGAATGAGTCGGGCAGTTGATCAGTATGGGCATGTATGGAAGTGCGCACATTACACCGATTTGATTTGGCCGATTCTTCATACAATTTGAAATCGGGCACAACTATCGGCCAACTAAAAAGCCTGGTCCATGAGCACGTAGAATCCCGTCCAATGACCCCAAGCTGCCCATCCTTGTCGCTCGCACGTAATTATGTTGCTGTCGCGCTCGCACACTCACTGCGGGCGCGCGTCGCACAGTTGCGACAGCAATATAATTACGCGCGAGCGATAAGGATGGGTAGCTTGGGGTCATTGGACGGGATTCTATGTGCTCATGGACCAGGCTTTAGTCTAAGTGCATATTCATTCTCGTCTTGAAAAGGCCATTATAGTGTTCGGAAAAGATAGCAGCAGGCAGCGAATTGCAGTCCCTAGCTGAGCTGTTCGCATTATGAAAGAGTTATCGGAACGCTTAATGCGAGCTGGTGGAATGTCTTAAGAACAATTTAGAGTTACAACTTACCCAAATAAGGGTCAAGGGTGGGGACAGTGCGCCAGAAGATATTGTGTTGATGCTGCACCGGTAGGTATGGGCCGACTGGCGATGGGCTTGGCTAATCTGGTACTAGTTTGTTCAGTGCCGTAACTAGCCTTTTATGCGCCCGGTGCGAGAAATATAAAAAAATGTAACCTTTTTGAATAAAAAGTAACCTTCTACGGGGGGGGGGGGTGCGGAGCGTGCATGAAACAAAACTAGATACTGGTCTGGTCATTTCTGCGCCCCTCCAGGGTCTGCGCCCTGTGCCTGGGCACCGCTGGCACCGCCCTAGTTACGGCACTGAGTTTGTTACCAGTTTTTTTTTATTTAACCCATGTATTTTTAAGCTGAGTTCCACCAATTTACTTATACGTTACGGTGTCTTCCAGCGACTTGGCCCACTTTTAGCTTGGTCCACGGGGCAAGTCACCAGTTTGAATTTGATACTATTTTGTTACCAGTTTTTGTTTTATTGGAATTTAACTTTCTTTGACCAATGTTTTTAGAGTATTTGAGTTACAAGTGTTACAACTCACCCAAGTAAGGATGGTGACAGTGCGCCAGTAGATGTTGTAGGTGTTGGTGCTGCACTGGTATGGGTCGGCTGGCGATGGGCTTCGCAATCGGCCACGGGTTACCCATCATTGGCTGGCGGTAGTCTGTAACAAAGCAAAAAAAATATAAAATCATCCATTCTTAGGCTGGTTTTCAACCGACTTCAAAAAAGGAGGAGGTTCTCAATTCGACCCGTATGTTTTTTTTTTTCTATGTTTGTTACGCGATAACTCCGCCAATTATTAATATTCATGCGAATTTGGAGAAAATATTTCACCCCCAAGGGTGGAAAATTGGGGATGAACTTTTTTATACGCAATATTTTTAATTTTTAGTTTTTTTTTGTGTTCACGCATTTGAAGTCGGTTTTATTTTTTTTAAAAGTTAATAGTGTCACGAGTCCGCGACAATATCAGTGCGGATCGCTCCGCACAGCCGATCTGTATGAACTGCTAGGGAGCGAGCGGTTCCTCCGGACCGCATTACTCTAAAACGCTCCCTAGAAGTTCATACAGATTGGCCGTGCGGAGCGGGTCCGCACCGGACGGTCCGCGTGACACTAAAACCAGCTTCAAAATTTATAATTCGATTCAGAAAACAGCAACAACTGCTATTCAATACACCGATCTTGCCGCGACAAGGACAACTTTCCGTGATTTCATGCCTAATAATAGAAAAAAGTTATAACGGCTCATGGGGTATGATCTCAGATCATAGAAGGGAATGGGTATGATGCAGATATGTGCTAGTATAATCCTTCATTTGCCTCTGGTAAATTGGATTCAATGACCCCAAGATGATGATTTTGACACTTAAAAAGTAAATGGTAGTATGATATTGGTTTAATTGGTTGGTGGTAGCTTCTTGTAAGCCCGCCTGGCTAGCTACCACCATCTTACCTAAGTCTGTCGCCATAACAACAATGTAACAGCATTGTTCTGTTCCGGCAGTTAGAGGTAAGATCGCCAGTTCCTCCGTGGTTGAGGATTCCGGGTGAAGCTTGATTCCACCTTCGGCGTGATCATCACTTACCATCAGGTGAAATGCAGGCCAAGAGCTTCCTCGTTGTGGAAAAAAAAATAGCACTTTTGTATTTGACTTAGTGAATCAAAACGCGACTCTTTTGGTATTATTTATTAGTAAATGGTGTCAAATACCCAATTCATTTCCCATTAAGATTAAGATTTACCAATTACAAATATTTGCAAATGCGATAAACGGTCTAATCGCCCCCTAAATACGCGAGAGGGAATTGAATACTCCTCAATCGTAGGTGCCACAAAAGGGGAGCGCGAGCGATTTATTTGGATTTATACTCATATGAATACATCAGACAGCAACGATGTAGTAAATCATTTTGGCGACTTATCTGATAGAATATGATTTATAATCAAATGAAAGTTTTTTAATTCTTACATCAGCTATGTTATCCACCACGAAGTAATTATGAGACACAAGTAACAAAATATTAAATTTAAAAACGCTTCCTCTCACCCTTTAGACCGCGTCCCGCCTTTTATCCGCTCTAATATCTTGGCTGCTTTATAGCGCATTTTATTGTTTGATATAAGAAACGGTTTGGGTAGCTCCATGACCAATGCTCTCTTCGCATTAAATTTTTAAAATATCTATAACCGCTTTCTCTCCCCCATTAGCCCACAGTCACATGCTTGTAAGGGGCATGCCCGCACAATATATCGCCTCGTTTATAGCGCAATATCTTAATTCTTACAGTCTCTTGTAGTCATCATAAGGTATCTTAGGCCCAGAATAGAAACGCGACTGCAACGAAACTGCAACTGCTAGTACTTTTGTGTTGCATCTAAGTTTCTGCCATAGCGTCCGATGAGAGACCACACATGACGCGACCAGTTTGAAACTTTCAGTTTCATTCATCAGAATTATCAGAAAGTTGCAGTTTCGTTGCAGTTGCGTTTCACCGTCTGTTCTGGGCCTTACTTCACGACCAATGCCTCTCAAAGTCCGACCGAAGTCAGACGCTCATTCAATTTTTAAATCTAGAATCGCTCTCTCCCCCTTAGGAAATTTACTAAAAACGCTCGCTCTCCCCGTTTAGCCCACAGTCCGCGTTTTCTTACCCTCCTGTCACGGGCAAGCCCGCTCTAATATATAGCCTGCTTTGTAGCACAATATCATTATCTTGCAGCATCATGTAGTCATCATAAGGTGTCTGACTTCATGAGTCATGACCAATACATTTCAAAGTCCGACTGTAATCGCTCATCAAATTTTTAAATCTAGAATCGCTCTCTCTCCCCCTTTGGAAGTTTACTAAAACGCTTGCTCTCCCCGTTCAGCCCACAGTCCGCGTTTTCTTACCCTCCTGTCACGGGCACGCCCGCTCTAATATATCGCCTGCTTTGTAGCACAATTAATCATACTCCTAACCGTTTTGTTTTTGACTCCGCATTAATTTAAACTAACCATAGGGTGTGCATCGATCTGCATTGTAATTGAGTGTTTGACTTCAAAGGGAGCTATTAGCTTAAAGGGGCTACACACGTGTAGACATACACGTAGACATTTTTAGGCTACATACGTGTAAAGCCTGCGTAAATGTAGACAAATGTCTACATTTACGCAGGCTTGCTACATGTAAAGGCTGCGCAATAGGGATGTTTGCAAAAGCAGGAGTTATAATTAGTTCGTCAGTTAACTTATCAAAAAATACGCTATACCTACGTATTTTTTACTTTTTCAAAGTAATAAAAATTTTAAAGAGATAAAGCGCGCCAAAGTTTAAAAGAAAAGGCCCGTGACGTCAATGAGTGCTTAGAAGTGCAGCACTTTGTGACGTCGCGCGAAACTTCAACGCACCATAACTTTGTATTATTCGTTTGATTGACAAATAAAAATATACGTGTCCAATGTTTTTCGATTACCAACATGACGGACTAAAAAAATTTTTTTAGGAAACTAGCCTATTGTACACATTTTACCCGACTGCACCAGAAGAAGATTTATTTTTTACATGGCACACCATCTCAGGATTATTAGGAAACTGAGGGCACTAATACTGACTGAGCAAACACGTTTCTGGAACTGTGACTTCACTGAGTCAATCGACATAACAAAGAAGCTCTTAACAGCATCACTCACTTTCCATCAGGTCAGAACCTGATACCTGATCACCAGAAAGTGACAATCAGGCAGAAGGAAAAAAAGTTTCACATGGAATCCTCAATCACAGAGGTACTGGCTGTTAACATTGTCGCGTTCCGGCAGTTGGAAGTAAGATAAGTAATTTGGCGATAGACTTAGGTAAAATGGAGTAAAGACCGACTTAAGACGTATAAATTAAACTTTTTAAAACACCACGTTGGGCGCCAATTATAAATTCCCCTAAAAATATTGTTAGTGGGTTACTAATAGTACTATGATTGATTTTAACTTATAAAATGATCCACAGAATATTCATATTAAGGGCGTCTAAATCAAACTTTTTAAAACACCACGTTGGGCGCCCATTATAAATTTAGCATAGAATATCGTTAGAGAATTACTAGTGTAGCACTATAATTGATTTTAAAGTTATATTTCACAGAATATTAATTTTAAGTACGTCTAAATTAAACTTTGAAAACACCACGTTGGGCGCCAACACCACAAACAAATTAAATGCCACACCAATTACTAACTTATTAAAAGAAATCGGTTATTAAGTATCATAATAATAACAGAAAACAATCATAAAAAACCATTAATCATTCCATCAATGCTTCAACACAAAATCGAAGTGCACCCTCGTATTATAATTAGCCTATTAAATTTAATAATTAAAATCACACGACCTCATTTGGGGGTGAAGTTTTCCGACACAACGCCTCCCCCCAAGGGTTCTCAGATTTACCCCAAGTATAATATTGTTTAAGGATTTTGAGATTACTTTAGGGGATGAGGGGAAGAAAATCTGGCAAAAATTAGAAGGTAAATGATTGGAGTGAGGTTGTTCCATCGTTATTAAGATATTATTATTAAGTTGGTTTAGATTCAAAGACTTTTATATTATAAACTACTATATTTTAAATGTAATTTTGTCTGTCACAGAAAAACTTTATCGCACGCGTCCCTGTTTCAAAAACCGGGATAAAAACTATCGTATGTCCTTTCCCGGGACTCAAACTAGCTCTATGCCAAATTTCATCAAAATCGGTTCAGTGTTTTGGCGTGAAAGCAAGACAGACATAGTTACTTTCGCATTTATAATATTAGCATAAATAGTATAATATTATGTAGATTATTATGAAGAGGAAATATTTGGTTGTTTTGTATTGAATAGGTTTCGTTTCCATCTAATGACGTCCACTGCTGGACCACCAGATTCGTCGGTCGACCTATTAATGAGTTCAAAACGAAATATTTTAAGAATCCCGATAAAAAACTACAGACATACTGAAGCACTAAAGAATAATAAGGTTCGACTCGGTATTTAAACTTCCATTCAAAATTACTAATACGTAACAAAAGTGCAAACACTTGAGAAAACAAAACGCTAAAAAAACTAAAGTCTTCGCTCCCTTTTTAACAATACCCCAAAGAATAGGACGGGCCGTTAATACCGAGCGGTAATGCCAACATAACAAAAACTAATCCAGCTGATTTAATATTGCGTTTTGATTCTGCACACTGCACACACAATAGCGGGTTATGTTTTTTATTGCGGTGGGTGTGGTTTGACTATCATTTTTAGGGATTAAATTAAAATTAATCGACAATGAAGATAATAAAACGGTAAATGTAGTGTTGTGACTTAGTGGGGATCCTTAGAATGGAATTTTTTACAAATTACAAATCTAATAAAGTTGTGGATATGCCCATTTTTTTTATCCACAGCGAGTATTTAAGTTCTTGGCCTGCATCTCACCAGTGTGCTTACCATGAGTTTACGTTACGTGTGCTCGCTAGCGACTGCGTAAAAAAATGTCATTAATTGTATGACATATTGTGCAGCGCCCCTAGCGGCTACTTTCAAGAAACAAAATCTCCATAGAGATTTTTGACGTTTTCGCTAGCGAGCACACCTAACGTAAACTCATGGTAGGTACACTGATGGCAAGTGCTTGATCTGCCCTCGATGGGAATTGAACTAGGGGACCCTGGGTTTGAAGCTAGTGGTCTTACTACACCACAGAGGCGGTTGTGCATTGTGACCTAGGGGACTGCCTAAGATGCCCGTTTTCACCATCAATCACAAAATTTTAAGTGACCCCTAAGATAATAAGATGCGCCGGCTTTCATGCTGTAAGATCCAGCTTCCTCGTAGTGGGTTAAAATGATACAAACCTTGCCAAAATGCAAGTTCAATTAAAAACTGCCGGCCGGTCCCCAATCAATTATTTTCGCACGGCGCGCACTCGATCGGCAGTTAATTAAATAACGTTACAACGCGCCCGGATACGGTTATTTTTACCGTTATTGTTTTTGGTCTGTATTTAAGTTTAATCAGGGTTTGAGGGCTTTTTAAATAAGGTGTTCGTTTTTGCCCGCGGCTTCGCTCGTGTGAATTTCAGTCGGTCTCAAGCAGACTTTATCTTTAAAGTACCTAGATAAATAAGGTTGATTGGAGTGAGATGCACGGGTGAGGGAAGGAGAAAGTAAACCGATAGTGTTCACACTATTACGTCTTGGCCAATTTCACAGTGTACTTGCGCCATCTAAATTTAATAAAAAAAATGTTCATACTTGATTAGAAGAAAGGGTGAAGCCAAAATATCAATTCAGAAACCAGTCCGAAGTCTACTAAATCCGTTTAGTGGGCTGTGTGTGAGTTTACATCAAACGGGCTCACTAGTGAGCGCGTTTTAAAAATGTATGAAAATTTTAGTTTTTGAACGTTTCCAGCTAGGGGCGGTGCACAATCCGTCATACCTACATTAAATGTAATTTTTTGACGCGCTCACTAGTGAGCGTGTTTAATGTAAACTCGCACTAGGCCCTCAGGGCAGTCTCTCTAGCAGCACATAGACTGCTTCAAACCAGATTACAGCTAAAATAATGAAACCACTTTACACAATAGTTCCCCATAATCCGGCGGCAGAACATAAACGATACATAAATGTCAACCACACACAGCACCGCAAACTCGACACGTGTTCACGGTATTTTCGCCTTGATTCTTATTAAGCTCCGTGCAGAACAAAGCTAGATTCAATTTTAAGCACAGATTGAGGCTTTTTATTGGTTCATCATCATTTTGACCAGCAGTGGACGTCATTTGGCTGAAACGAACATGGGTGAATATCCCAAACACGTTTTTTACGCGGCGGAACTGAGAATCGATGGGAGAAATGTAACTAGAGCGATGATTTTTTTTCTGTATATAGTTTATACAGCGTTTTACACGATAGCAAAGTCTTCAGGACAATAGGTAGTTATTTTATGTACTAAAAAAATTTTCTAAGACCCAAAATCTAATAGCGGTGTCGCGTCCTAACTCTATTTCTACTCATAAATTGTGTTATTCCTTCTTTCTCGGGGATTCTAGTAATTTAAAAATAGTATAGCCATAAAATACATTAAATAAGACTTCCAAATGATATGAAAGAAATGTGATATTTCATATTTTAAGTGTTTTAAATAGCCTTTCAAAACTGTCCCACGAAAAAAAGCAATTACAGTGGCTCAATTTCGACACTCTCTTACTTCTCCAAAGAAGCTTTGAGAGACGTAGAGTTCTTCTTCCCTGCATCACTCAACTGTGTCCTCCTGATCGGGCTATAAAGACTTGCGACTTGTGGTATTGTTTTTCCAGCAGACCCGTAAATATTAGTATCAGCGGCACAGGAATACAAAATTTTTCAATTTCGCTGGCAAGTGTATGAGTGAAAGCTACTTACTTAGATGCTAAACGATTCTTTAACATGATTAAAGTTTGGTGTTTTGTTGTATCTGCATACAGAAATTATTGATCAGAATTATAGTTTTCTTTATAATTTGAATTTTGTAACAGTTTTTCAATTCCGGTGGCGCAATTTCGGTGGCTCCGGTGGCGAATCTATTGCCGGAATTGGTCTTATTGGCTCTGGAGCATTGTACCTAGGTCTACTAAGGTCTCAGTCATAACTACAATATCGTCAGTGAATCGAAGTTGTGTGATGTACTCGCCGTATCTTGATACTGAGCTCGGTCTAGCTCAGAAGCTTGAAAACCTCTAAGTGGGAGGTAGTGAAGACTTTAAGAGATTATGGTGTCTCCAACTCTGAACCCTCGCAGCAATCAGATAAGTTTCGAGTTCTGATCTTGGGGGAGGGCTGATATGATGAAGTTTTCATACAAATACTTCAGAAGTTGCATGTATCGACAGTCAATTTGACGCCATTAAAGAGACTGTAGCACAGCCCAGGTCTTGACCGAATCGAAGAAGGTACAAAAAGGCCAATAATAATGACTGATTATAGTCCTCAGTCTTCTGCATAATTTGACGCAGCATTAAATATGTACGTAGTATTACAAACGTCTTTTCGAAAATGAGGTTGTCTGGGAGACTGGATGTTTCAGGAAAAAGCTGCCTCACCTGACTCTGGACCATCGCCAACGTCCATTCCATTCCAGTCTCTAGCACCACCACCATGTCTTATTTTTTGGTTTATCGACCAATAAACATGGTGGTATTTAAGAGAACTTTAGTACTAGCATTCCATCTGATTTCATAAGCTCAGTTGTGATTTCATTATCTCCTGGTACATACCTTGTTGTTTTTAATAGGGCATTCTAATCTCACTCAAGCTAAAGTCTAGGATATCTTCGCTAAAGTGTCGGAATAATCTCGATCTTCAGCCTAATTACTAGTAGTGCTTCTTAATCTCTCCTAGCAGCTTAGGCATTTACCAAAATGGTTCTGCTATCCTCGTTATTCATGTTGGTATATTCAATTTGGTCCTCGCAAATACATACTTTCGATTTATTACAAAAAAATCGTCTCTATAATACACTTTGTATCAGCGTGAGGACTTGGATAGCTATTTATACATCGATACTAAGCAGAATCTTAAAAACAGATGAGAATAGTCCTGAAACAGCTAAAATTTCCCTAGTCTCGTAGGTTGCAATCTATTCTGCCACTCGAGATGAAAATTCGTGGGGCTTTGGAGCTGGATTGGCACTGGTCGTGGCTTAGGCTTCATCAGTCGACAGCTTTTGAGCATCTTTTATTCGGCATTCTTCTATTTCGGTGATGACTTCTTCTTCTTCCTCGGTCCCTCACTGATGAGGATCGCAACCGCAGATAGTGTTCCTTCATAGACTGCGGTCATAAGCTGTGTGGTGATCGGAGAATGCAAATGTGATTAAATTGCCTGTTCGTCTAAAAATGATTACTACATTTTGATTTTTGCAGTACTATTAGGGTGCAGCTCAGTACGCTTTTACAGTTCTGGCATCTTTTGCTAGGCCTTCTCTCTCTATGAGGCTGGCTGGATTTAGTCCTCCGTTTCTTAATTGTACTACTTTCATCTAGCTCATTGTCGCTAGGTTTGCATAGTTTTCCGTTAAATTACCCTGTCACAAATATGTAATGTGTTAGTTCAGTAGCTGGTATAGATCTAGAAATATCTTCATACTTAATCTCCAGTTCGCATGGTCTTTAGCGAATAATTAGTTGCGTAATTCTGAGTATAGGATAGGTATGATACCATCATGAAAACTTGGCTAGCCTGGACCAATATTTTTACTTATGGAAGATAAACCTAACACCAACCTGGGGCAGTTGGTCGCCCTCCCGGGACTAGAGTTGGTTTCTGGGTTTGAGGGTCATGTATGATGTCTTTGTGATGACTCTAGAATAACGGGGCTGTTGGCGGCTAGAGCCAGAAAGTTTTGGATTTGTTCTCTATGGAGGGATTTTGCCGTTATCACCATGCTTAGCAGGCTGGTTGGTAGTTCCAGTATGGTAGTATAATACCCGGAAAGATGCTGCAGCCCACCCTCCAGTATTTTGATTCCTTAGTCGGCTATTACGACTCACGTGGGAAGATTTGATGCTTTTTTAGGGTCACAACACAGGCCTGAATATTGTTTTTAATTATAAACATCTTTACTGGATAATAATACTTAATTGATTACAAATAAATAAGTAATTTGAGACAATCATCCGTAACATTCCGAAGTCCGCTGTATAAATAAATTTCGGTGGATTGGTTCTTAATTCCGGTGGCTCAAATACAATTTCGGTGGCTCTTGATAATTTCAAATTGACATATCTCGAGAAGTATTAATAATATTTTGATCTCTACCATATCATTGAATAATACAAGTTATTTACTATTATTTCTGCCACAAAAAAGTTTTGGAAAGTGGAAATTAAAATTCGCCACCGGAATTAGGCAAAAAACGAGTTTGTTGATATTCACCCACATCATTTCAGGCACAGGATGTCCAGATTGGCATTGCAGCGACTTGCATCCAATGCCTTCCTTACTACCCTTTATGAAGTCTCTGTCCACCTTGTAGCTTGTACCACCTCCTGCAGCAAAGACTAAATGTCCGGATGATGACAATGATTAGGAGTATAGGACAGAATCTATGACTGAGATGGAATGGAGTTTAGAGCGTTGTTTTATAATACGGGCATGACGGGCGACAGGCTAAGACGAGCTAATAAAAAAGCCCTGTAAATTCGCTCTTATTTTGAGAAGAATAACAACCTCCTTCGGTTAGTATGTTAAGTATTTTTTGCACAGTCGCCTGCACATCAGGCTACACTTTTTCTTTGCAAAATAGCACCTATCACCACTCGCTTAAGACCCCAAAATATTTATGTCTTCCAAACAAGTGAAACATCAGACGAAGTTGAAACAAGAATAAAACACACCTGCGTTACAATCATGGCCCCAAGTCCATAACGTTACAATAATTCGATTTTATTTCACTCATTTCCTAATAGAATCGAAGTTACGAGAACAATTTAGTGCACCGACACTCACCGTTGGATCGTAAAAAGTACCCGCCAGATTCGCAATAAAACCTACCAGAAACCTTATTCCAAAAGACACAAGATCGAATTTAGAACAGGCAGGTTTATATTTCTGTAAGTTGGCAGCGCTGAATCAATCGTAAGGCGTTCCGAATTCGAATATTATCGCAATATGGCGTCCAATGACATGTTAATACGGGTCTTGGGACCGATATGCATAATTTTATAACTGGCGGCGTCGATTTTTGCGTGATTCCGAGGTACGGTCGTGACTTGAATGTTGGAGAATATAGACTTAGGTTATGGGGGCTTTTATGGCAAAGAGAAATCAATAACCTGCTTCCCATAGCACTTATAGTTATGCTGAACTCACATCTGTCTCCCGCTTAGGAAAAAATCGATATTATATTTCGAACTCGACTTATATTTTTCTCATTAAATTCGTTGCAACTTCCAAGACATTATGCTTTCCCATCTTATCCCGACGGATTAGCAAGCTGAAGCCGGCAATAGGCAGGGCACATAAACGCAGAACTGACGGCCGATGGGGCAGCAAGGTTCTGTACTGGAGGCCACGTCCCGGAAAACGCAGCGTAGTAGGTACGTCTTCCCACAAGGTAGACCGACGATCTCTTAAAGGTAGCAGGAAAGCGCTGAATGCAGGCCGCTACCAATCGACCACAAAGAAATCATTGGGCGAGGCTTATGTTCAGCAGTGGACATTCGCATTATGGCTGTTTGATGATGACAATGAATCAAGAAAATATTAAAGTTCAACCAATCAAAAGCCTTCAAGTTTGAATTGACAACTTGAAAATCGATCTGCCTAAGGCCTAGTTTTTTGATTCATATTTAAAAAAACTACTAATTGTTAAATTTGTCAGACGTCAAAGGACAAGTGGTTAAATATCAGAAAAAAATGTTTTTCGAACAATTTTGTTAGCTTGATTTTTAGTACATTTTTTTTAAATATTCGTTTACATTTTGTTAATATTTACCATTAGTAGCAAAATTTAACAATTAGTTATAAATAAATAAATAAATCTTTGGACAATTTCACACAGCGCCAGCTAGCCCCAAAGTAAGCAACTCAATGCTTGTGTTATGGGTGCTAGCTTAACGGATATACTACTTATATACTTTTTTTTTAATTAAATACATACATAATATACATAATAACACCCAGACCCGTCACAGAAATTAAAATTCATCATTTCAATTTCTGCCCGGCCGGGAATCGAATCCGGGACCTCTCGGCATAGTAGTCCGTTCTGAACCACTACACCAAACGGCCGACGTTAGTTATTTTAACTACGAATTAAAAAACTAGGCCTAAGGCGATAATCGAAGCCACGACCTTTCGATTGCCAGGCGACTGCTCTCCCAAACTTTTTGAGCTCCGTAGACTGTAATGGAATCTTAAATTTATTCATGGTTGTTAAAATTATACCATGTTCACCTCCAAACACACGCATGTTAATTATTTAACCAACCGCACTACTCGTAATAGTTTACTAAATACAACATGGCGCGTAACGACACAAGTAGTGTTGTACACGATAATAAATACCGGTATTTTGAATTGTTATTAAACTTCATTTCCGGTCTGATTCTCCTTACATTAATGTCGTAGTTTTTTACGATAAATCACTTTAATGGGAAGCAAATAATGTTTTTTTTTAAATTCAGTTATATTGTGGCGTNCACGCGGGTATTTCTGCATTGGTGTTTTCCATTTGCATTGTATTGTAAAAACAAACATAGATTTAAATAAGAACTACTCTGTAACCACCTATTTAAGGCAAATAAATGATTATTATTATTATTATTTATATTTTCTTCTTAAAGATTCTCGGAACTGGTTGTTCCGGTATTAAAAGATAACCTCACGGGTTGTTAACCAAGTGATGGTCCTCTTGTAGGAATCGCCATACAATTCGGCACGTATTATTATTATTATTAAAAAGTCTACAACCAATATGCCTCAAGGAAGCTTCGCCTACATTGTTTATGTAACACACATCCCCAAAAATACAAGTTTACGACCAAGAAAAGCGTCACCCATACCTAAGTGTAAGTAGCACTATAACCCCAAAAATTTGTTTACGGTAACTGCCATGCCAAGTGAGATAAAATCGGGAACTAGTATTCCAAGCCCGCCCCGCCCTTTCAGCTATAATTTGGTAATAGTGCACCGACCGCTACGTGTCGTGAATAAGGAGCTATTTTAGCGAATTCTCTGTTTTAGGACCTATTCGCGGGCAGAATGAGCACTGTGAGGTGGTTTGAGTGTTTGTATTCTCTTAGAAATAATATTTACTTATTTAATTTTGTCGCAGGGAAAGAGTCAAAAGAGTCGTCTTTGTTATTGGTTAGTATTGGACCGGAATATTTGGAGGTACAGTCGCGGAATGAAAAGGTTCGTCACCTTAGTGTCGGTTTTCGCTTGCACTAGGTACTGTAAGAGTCAAACCTGCCAACATAACAGTGCAAGAAACAGTGCTGCTAACATTTAAATAAATATGACGTTTGCTAACTAATAAGGTTTTGCTTGTTTATTTTTCTATCCCATCAGTGCAATGCAATGATGACATTGACCAATTGACAATAGTTTTTAGGGTTCCGTAGCCAAAATGGCAAAAACGGAACCCTTATAGTTTCGTCATGTCCGTCTGTCCGTCTGTCCGTCTGTCCGTCTGTCCGTCTGTCCGTCTGTCCGTCTGTCCGTCTGTCACAGCCGATTTACTCGGAAACTATAAGTACTACAGTGATGAAATTTGATGGGAATATGTGTTGTATGAACCGCTACAAAATTATGACACTAAATAGTAAAAAAAAGAATTGGGGGTGGGGCCCCCCATACATGTAACTGAGGGATGAAAATTTTTTTTCGATGTACATACCCGTGTGGGGTATCAATGGAAAGGTCTTTTAAAATGATATAAAGTTTTCTAAAAAACATTTTTCTTAAAGTGAACGGTTTTTGAGATATCAGCTCTCAAAGTCGTAAAAAGTATGTCCCCCCCCCTCTATTTTTATAACTACGGGGTATAAAATTCTAAAAAAAATAGAGGTGATGCATGCTAATTAACTCTTTCAACGATTTTTGGTTTGATCAAAGTATCTCTTATAGTTTTTGAGATAGGTTGATTTAACTGTAATTTTGGTTATATTTTTTTTTTATTTAATAGAAATAATAATGGCAGGTTGAACCAACAAGAAGGTTTTAGTTTATCAATCATCATAATCTTCTTGACAAGATAAATCGTCAAACAACTTTGATCTGAATAAATTTTAACTTTACTGACGAACAGTTAAAGATTATTTTCTCTAACTCGAGATCATTCTGTAACATAGTTTCAAAAGGTAATATGTGCTCGCGATTCGTTGAAGGAATCAATTTGAAAACTGACGAACCTTTTCATTCCGTGACTGTACATATGAAGGAAACATAGGAGACATAGGGCAACAACGGCGCAATAAGTATTAAGCTCATTTTCCGTATACTAGCCCTTTAATTTACGAGTCGATAAGTGCCATGGATATCTTCTACCCAAAAATCGATTACAACAAGAAGATAATTTCCTTAAGAGAAATAACATTTTGTTATTTGTGTCAATCTGAATGATAAATTTGCATCGATGATTAACATTGTAGAAGTGCAATGTTAACCAGTAATATAAGTCTCGGTGACTGTATCAATTATTTCATAACCACTGTACGCCGCACACTATTCTTCTGCCCATTAACTCACAGCAGTCATCAGAGGATTCCGGAAAAACGTTATTAAACAACGCACTCAGTTATTTACCCCTAATTGTTCCCAACGCGTCTAATAGCTCCAGACAACAAAAAATATATTAATAGAGAAAACACCAACACCAATAAACCTTGCTTCGGACGAAAATGTTAAGAAAAGGACATATTAATTCCTCTGTCCGACCCTTACTAGCTCCCTCTCTTTTGCGCTCGCATTATGTTGTATAACTGCGTCTCGTTCCCGCCCCCACGCTTAAGTGTCTGACCAGATGTTACCAGTTTTATTGAAAAAGTCGCCCGCCATATTGCGACTTTCCCGCTAGTGAATTAAGATGTAGACGGATAGAACCGTTATAAGTTATAGCCGATAGCGGTAATAATAACGCGATAACGGCCCGTAATTTTTTGCAGCGCGTATTTAATTAAGTTTTCTCTTTATTGTTGAGTAAAGACTGTAGCAATGGGATTTGAAAGTAGATTATAGCAATGCGTTTGTCATATTTGGAAATTAATTGTAGTTACTGTATTAATTCTTGAAAAATCCATTGATAGTGTGATGCAAATTGTTATAGGACTCCAAAAAGAAATGGTCGAAGGTAGGGTTGCCAGGTGTCCGGATTTAGCCGGACATGTTTGGCTTTATAGGGTCTTGTCCGGCCAAATATTGTCTCATCCGGAATGTCCGGCTTTTTATGTGGCTTCTGCGCCAGGCGAAAGTCGAGCCACAGAATAATATCAAGCGCATGCATCAGGATGTTGGAGAACAGATGATAATATGACACTAATGCTTTTAGAGTAAAATGTCCGGCCAAATGAAGCACAGAGTCCGGCTTTTGTGGTTTTGGACCTGGCAACCGAACCGACCTGGTAGTCGAAGGGCCGTTTCCCACGGCAATCAAGTTTAACGTTTTACGGAATCTTGAATTCCAATAATTTGAACAGATCAGTTTTTTGCGGGACAGTGCAAACGGGATTTTCGTGTAAATGTTATAAAAACGCATAAAACTAAACAGGATAATGGTAAAAACGGGATATCTCCATGGGAAATTGGGAAAGACTCAAGTTATTAAATCAAGACGAATTCCATGCTTCGAAATGCACGTAATTCCGTCGTACCTACCTATTTAAGCGGTAAAATGCCTGTGGCGATTGATTAGGTCTGACACCAGGGTTGTGGTGTTACCACCTTATTTGTCACAAGATAGAAAACCGTCACAGTATTTATGATTGAA
The DNA here is from genome assembly GCF_004193835.3 of Ostrinia furnacalis. Lineage (NCBI taxonomy): Eukaryota > Metazoa > Arthropoda > Insecta > Lepidoptera > Crambidae > Ostrinia > Ostrinia furnacalis. The sequence continues at coordinate 251,437 of NW_021130850.1, forward strand.
TTGATAATAATAACCAATGCATGTGCGTTTTAACCGACACTTTTCATGTTTACTTGGTATATTTTTCCGCTCTATATTATGCTGCCCGGTTTTTTGCTACATATAAAATTGTTAAAGTCAAGAAGTCTCACTTAACACCAGGTGCGATTGCGGTCAAATAGCTGCCTTGTTATGCATAAAAAAATGAATTTTCACAACACCAACTACAATCTATCAGGCATCTACTAGAAAAGCTCGCTTCATTGAGATCAAACTGATCGTATCGTTCCAAAAAAGAAAGAACTAAGCAAAACTATACGTTTTTTTGATGATTACAAAACCTTTCAAAGCCTTAGTTAATACTATAATATTAATGTGTTCGCATAAGAATAGAGAAACAGAATAAAAGTAATCTAGCCTCTCGGCGATGCCCTGTGATCCTGATGATCCTCATTGCAAGAATTGATTTTCGAGTTTGGTTACCTAATACACAATAATTTGGAAAACCTTGGGGGAGGTCTTTGCCCAGCAGTGGACGTCATTTGGCTGAAACGAACGAACACAATAATTTAAATAATCAACAATTTATCAACGTGTATACGTCTCCATAAGATGAACATTTTAAATAACAGATTTAATTCTATTTAGTTTGTATTGTAACTCTTTTTTTAGTTGTACTGCCTTCCTATGTAACTCTTTCCTTAGCTGTTTTAAATTAACAGGTTGATTGAATTTTAAACCTGAGTTGTATTAACTTACTTACACTATAACACACGTCAAAAGGCTGTAAAACTTCATAAAAAACACCGGTTATAGTTATAGTTACGGTTAAAGTTAAGGCGGCGCAACAGACGCTAAATGTTTGGATAATTTGATTTAAATAACATGTTTTTGATCTCACTAATAATAATTGATCATGGGCAAAATTATGTCCCAATAATGATTTTCATGGCTAGCTCACGCCGTTTCGGTCAAAAAACTCTACCCACAAAAGAGCTAAAATTACGTTACAAATTGTGTAAAATTGTCGCAATTAAGTCTCATCTACCAATTAAAGCGCTGCAGCATTTAAACCGTAAATTTTCATCGCCACCTCGATACGGAGGGTAGGAGAGTATTTCAGCTAAAAATCCATCGACAAAAGAGCTCTCCGAAGCTATTAAACACGCACAAATTAGACGCAGAAGGCGTGCACCGCGCAGCACCGCCCACCAGACCAACTTATTGAGAAGCAATTCAAAGTCTTTGGATTATGTTTCTCAAGTGCTTGAAAAGAGATGAAGGGAGAATTATTTAGATAGGTATCTGTTTTAAAGCAAAACAAGGAGTTTGTTTGGTTTGGGTAGTTACATTTTTAGCCGATAGTTGGGCCCGATTTTAATTTGTATGAAGAATCGTCCAATAGCATATTGGTGTAATGTGCGCACTTTCATTCATCTCCATACTGATTAACAGCCCGACCTAACTATCGGTCAATTAAAAATCGGTGATCTGCGCCTAGGCTTAGTATACTTAGTTGGGAGTGTAGATAAAATTTGCCTTTCTGCAGTAGAGACTGGCTGGGTTGCACCATCTCAAAAAAACTCTGAACGTCAAAACTCTGTCAAACTCCATATAAAAACGCTGGTTATCGTTATAGTTTCGGTTAAAGTTGGGTGCAACTCAGCCATAAGGATCTGAAGATAATTGCCATGTCGATCAACAAAAAAACCGTGTAGAATTTTGTGATTAATCCTGTAGACTTCAATGGCAAGATTTAGCATGGCACAAGTTGTAAAATTTCATCAAAATCCGTCCAGTAGCTTTGCGTGAAGATTTAAAAGTATTCATATTATATCCTAACAAAATTAAACCCGTTGTGGAGCTTTAAAGTCAAGTATTAAAATTTTGCCATCTAAACACTTATTTATTACTTCTTTCTTTTTAATTAATTGTTATTTATGTCTAACCAAGTTATTATTAATATTGTTATTTCACCTCATAATGTGTGCTGTAGTTCCAAATAAATTAAAATAAAATAAACACTCACCATTAACGTTATTTTTTGCCGAAACGTCTTCCCTATCACCCAAAATGGCACTGACACTGAACTTCAATGTTGGTTTCTTCTGTTCGCTGCTGAACTCCTCACAATTTCTAACCATATCGTCTGTGTTAAACGCTTTGTCCTTGATCTCCGCTTCATCCCCAGAGTTATCTTGATAACTGTGCAAATTGAAGCGCTTTTCCAGCTCTTCCAAGCGCCTGATACCAGACTTCTTGCACGCAAACGGCGGGCACTCAAACGAACCACAGCTCTGGCACCGTCTCCCCAAATTAGGTATATTTAAAACCTCCTTTTCATTCCTCTCTTCGCCCCTATAATAATCCCCATTGTAATAAACCTGCTCATTTTTCACGCCATTAAAACCTTCCTCTTCATCTCTGCTTTTAGAATCTTCGTCCTCCATTTTGGTGTCCTCAACCGACTCGTCGTTTCTGTTGCTTTCGTCTTCAATTTCAGCCATCTTATTGTCCTCAGCGTCAGGGGAATTCTCTCTAGATCTCTCGTAGTTCTGCCGCAGAACGTAGTTCTCAATCTGCTGGTTCAAATACTGATTGTGGAAGTTCACCGTCTTCTGCTGATGCAAGATGTTGTCCACCAAAAAAGGGGATGTCATGTTAAAAGGCGCACTATTCTTGTTATAGCATAAGTTCTGTATAGTTTTCAACATAATGTTGTGGTCCAAACTCTTTTGGGCTACAAACGGGTTCAACTTCAACGGTCCATGTTTATCTGTCGGATACATCCTACGGTCATAATCACGAAATAAATAACGTTATTCGGTATTTTTTTCACAGCACTATTTATTTTGAATTTCGAAAGCGGAAGTGTCAAATTTGGACCGTTCAAATTCGAGTTCGCAGTCCGATTCGCGCATGATCGTCGCGAGCATGTGCGCAGTTTAAAGGTCCGAAATCGACTGAGTTTTAAGGGAGTGGTTCTTAAATGGGGCGGGAACCGGGGGTGGCTTTTTCGCTTGGCTTTTGTGTGGGCTTAACCAGTGATCTGTGACCCCCTTGTCTGTTTCCAACGCCTTTATTCCTTTGAGATAGAGCTGTTTTAGCGTTATTCTCGAGTTCTAACTAGAATGGTCGCTTGACTCACTTACAAGATTGTAAATGCGCGTCTTTAATCTAGATTTTGGCATCTATTTCTTCTGTACTAAGGTCGGGATTGCTTTGAATAAGTGTCCCATCATACTTGCAGTGTTTATTGAGACAACAGTGCCTCTGTGTGTTATATTCATTGCACGAAGGAGAAAGGACGTGTATATTTTTTGTTTGAAAGGATTTTCTTTGCGTCTATTTTGATTTGAGTCATTTATTTTTCATTTGCTTTTTTTAGGATAATTTATCAATATCGTTTACAGTTAGCCGGGTTTTGCTGGTGAAGTATTTTTGTAGCCGGAGGAAATAATTCCAGATTGTTATACTTAATGGTATGTTAGTCTGGAGATTGTATTGGAATTTGTTCGTTAAAGCTTTGTCTGGGCCAGAACGTTTAGTCTTGTTCGTTCAGTCAGAAATTCTAATCTTGAACACTTTAATTATTAATTTTTGAGATAAATAAAAATGGTCACGTCCTACTTATTTGACTACAGTTGGAGTACCTACTTAGTTGACACTGTTAATCAGTAACGTAGTACTTATAATGTAAGTACTTAATTTTTTTTAAGAAGTGGCCGTGGGTCTTCATAGACAACTATTTTGACTTTGTTGATTTTAAAGTAGCTAATGTTTTCTATTAGGTACTACATGAAAATAAAGGAAGGTTCTTATAGTGCACGCACCTGTGACCTATTCAATACGATGTAATTATGTAGGTAAGTGGTGATTTTTAAATGCTATCGGTTTGCATTTACTATCGGAACTAATAGATTACTCCGAAAGCAAAACAGAATAAAATAAACTTTAATATCAGAGATAAAAATATCAACAAAATTAAGTCTCATCATCATCATATTTAGCCACAGAAGGTCCACTGCTGGACATAGGCCTTCTATGATGTACAGAATGTGTCATTGGGGTAATATAAACTCATTCATATGAAAATTTACTATCCTATGTATTACTAAGTTTCATCCCAAGTGTAGGTATTTTGTCAATCATGTTGATGCTCAAAGGCAACGATCAACAGCCCGTCAACCCGACGTGTAATCTGTTACGGACTCGATTCGGACCGCTTTGACAACTCCACAGTCTATGGATTATTCAAAATGGAGAACAAAAGAAAAAGAAATGCGCACGAAGAAAAAGGATTCCAATTTTGAAATTAGCCACACCCACTTTTATGTTATTGGCTGATACGTTTGGCACTGCAGTTTACGCGTTTGGATTTTTTACTTTATCTCCATTGCTTTAAGGTCGATTATAGCATGGTATAGTAGAGAGAAAGGTAGTGTATCAAAACGTTTGGACAATGAATTTTGTTCGCGATAAATTTTGTGAGTCGGTGACGTCACTGGGTCAGTCAGCTCACTGCATAATTATTTGAGGTCCCGCTCCTAAGGAAAACTTGGATTTATGAATGGTCTTATGTATTTCATACTTTCTTTTGCCTACTTCAGCTAGCAATACATCATTACCAAAGTGGATTAATGACACTAAATGTTTTTTTAATTTGCGTGGCCCATTTGGGAAGTCTCTAAGGTCTAGTTATATTAGACACAAAGGATTCCGTATATTCTTACAGTCCAGTAGGTGGGTAGGTATAGGTAAACTAGAATTATAATTATTAATTTGGTATTAGACAATCAACTGTGACTATCGGAAGGGTGGTCTAGATGGAAGTTTTTTAGTATTCAAAACTACAAAACCGATTTTGATGGAACTTTATGTAAAAAAAAACTTAAGTATTTTCGGTTTATGAGATAGATAGACTAATAGAAAGACAAATACGGAAAAACTTAATTTTAAAATGTGGAATTATCTAAAAGATAATAATTTCTTACTTGTTATATTATTTTCACTAGCGTTCACGTTCAGCAGGTCTAGAGAAAGTGCACATTATAATCGCAAACCAGTCGAAATGCCTTTTTTGTATGAAGTTTTGATTCTTTTGATGGATTCGATTTTCGATTCAATCATAAGTGCAACTTGTCTAGGGGGCTGCCTTAATCACGGTATGGATCTATAATAACAAATTAAGCATTAAACAGTTCAAGATGGCTCCCCCTGCCAACTGTCCGTGACAAATCGGTCTAATTGACGAATACGACGCTCATTTGAATCTACCCTCCATATTGTTATAGGCAGGAATACAGAAAGAACTACTTTGCAGTCTTATTTTGTTATTTATTTCACTAAACTTTGCAGTCGAAAGATGATTGATTAGAAACAGGCAAAAAAAAGTAAGTTATTGTTTTTAAAAAACGTTTCACATTTTAAGCAACTTCAAAAAGGAGGTTCTATTGAAAAAAATATGGTTTGAAAGTAAAAATAAATTAAGTATAATGCTTAAAAATTTCAGCTTTACCATCTGTGATTTAAGTTTCTACAATCATTAATTAACTAAATTCAAATTAAATATCCTTTACGAGTTACGTTTGGATCATAATCATAAATAATTTAACGACAAAAATCAATTCGTTACTAATGTAATCTGTGAACACATGCGTTTGACGTTGACATACATTTTGGCGCGAACTGCGCGCACGTGGCGCCCTCTATTCTCTGATTGGTCACACTCCCCGCTCGCGATTCCGTTACGGAGATTTTGTTTTGTCATTGCGTTTTATAGTTTTATTTATTACGCATTCAACAATACTAAATGGGTTACTTCACGCTTCGGTTTTTAATATTATTCAAATGGGTCACGCAGATACAATTTTGAACCGGTTTTCTAATTAATAATGATGAAAATACTGTGAAATCGTGTTCTGCGTGGGTAAAATGTTTTGATATTATTTTAATCCGCGTAATAGTTGACTATTTATTAGAGATGAAACGGATAGTGGTTTGGCCGGATACCGGATACCGGATATCCGGCGAGCTGCTAGGCCGGATAGCCGGATATCCGGCGGCCGGATAGTTGGCCCATTGTCTCGTTGTATGTCATGACTAGTTTAGCGCCACCAGGTGCTTCGAACGCGATCAGTGGGTCTAGTAGACAAGTCATACTTTTCGAAAATCGAATCCGTATCCGTCCGAATAGAATGTCAGATGTTGCCACTTGTCTAGGGGGCAGATCAATTCGAGCGATTTCGGTTGCCATCGTGAGTGTGTGGTTGAATAGGGAAAATTAAAATTAGTTTACTTGCTGCGTAATTTGACTGAACTGAATCATGTCATCAGACTGTCATTGACACTTGGAATTGTCATTCTCACTAAAATGTCTCTGGGGTGGTGGCGTAGTGAGGCGGGTCGTTACATTCCCTCTAATATGGTCGAGTGAAGCGATGGCTGGTTCACTCGTCATGTCTGTGAACAGGCGCTGCTTTCGGGGACTGGTCAATCCAAGTTATTCAAATTTATGTATGCGAGTCATTTCTACTAGTATCTTAATATGTAAGTCTAGATATTAGCACGTCACTACCTTGTTTATACCACGCAATCTTGTATACCCATTCTTATAAGACATACCATACAAGAATGCATGGTAAATTCAGTGAACTGCTCCTGAATCGAATGTACCTACTACTACTATTTCTATTTATTTATATTAACCGGCAGACAGTGGTGACTGAGTTTGTTGCGGCGCTTCTTCTCAGCACTTGCCAAATGTTGGTCTCGAAGCGCTGGTAGGGTAAAAAGATTATGAGACATGTAGAGGCTCCTTAAGAGCAAAATGACGATTTGTAAGAACTATTTATTAGTCCAAACAAATAAAGAAATTTTGACTTTGACTTTGACTTTGACTTTGAGACCATCAGTGAAAAAAAGATCGCCTAATTTAATTGGCTATATTTCGACATTAACAGATAGGTATTTATTTATTTAGTACTAGCTTTCCGCCCGCGGTTTCGCCCGCGTGGAATTTTGTCTGTCACAGAAAAACGTTATCGCGCGTGTCCCTGTTTCAAAAACCGGGATAATAACTATCCTATCTCCTTTCCCGGGACTCAAACTATCTCTATGCCAAATTTCATCAAAGTCGGTTTAGTGGTTTAGGTGTGAAAGCAAGACAGACAGACAGACAGAATTACTTTCGCATTTATAATATTAAGTATAGAAGTATAGATTCGTCATTAGAGTGAATAGCCCTGAAAAAGAAAAGTTTTTTGAAAGGCCTTAATATGGATTTTTTGTATCTTTTTGGACTTTAATTATAAGCCGTTATTATTATAAGCCTTTTTATTGATATTTACCTCAAAGATGAATGTATTTCATTTTATTATAAGAAATTGTCGTAGTTTTTTAATATCCGGTATCCGGCCGGATAGTGAGTTACTATCCGGTATCCGGCCGGATAGTAAATTTAGGCCGGATATCCGGCCTACCGGATAGTTACCGGATATCCGTTTCATCTCTACTATTTATCATACTAATAAAATGATAACTCGTCAGTTCTAATTTTTTTTCACGCATAACAGCTCAAGTAATAATTTTGAGAAATTTTGGGATTGAACTTGCGATAATTCTTTAGAATATTCATTTATAAATGTTTATTTCCCTTTAGAAGACCTTATCTAGTATTTAGTCAAAGCACCTACCGTCTCTCAGCTCTCAATCTAACTAATAAATAACTGTATTAATTCATAATCTGTAATTAGCATCCAAAATAAAAGCTTTTGGTTAGCTAAGTACCTACATACATACTCGTAAGCGGACATACACTTAAAAAAACCATTGTGATGCAAGCGAAAGGTCCTCAACTTTATGGAAAGTAGTACCTAATTAATTTGTGGCTCTAACGTCTAATTAAAATTTTAATTTTGCGTTTTTAAAGCTCTGAATTCAAAAAATTCAAATTCAAATAATAAAAATATTTAAATTATTTTTTCTGTACAACTCGCAACCCATTTAGAATTTTTAGACTGACAGTGACATCCTGTGTTGAATAGTGGAACGATAAAAAGCATGCTTATAATTTATAGCGCCATCTGTTATTGAGTAGCAAAGTTACAATAAACCAATGCGTTAGTTCATTTACGGTGAAATTATGTAGATGTCACTAGTTTCAGTACATTTCAAAATAATTCATGGTGTTCGTTTGTAAATTGTTTTATTTATTTTTATGTAGTGATTTTTATACAATTTTCGTTTATCGCTTAGCTTGCTTTTAAGGTATCTTATTGATCATCAGTTTCCATCAGGTGTGACGTTGTAGATAAAAAAAATGTGTCACCGTAAAATAAAAACCAGAAATAATCGAAACAAGCACATTTATTTAATACAATATTCATTATAATAGCAAATATACAAACATTTTATTCACAACATCGCGTCCAACCTTTGGTCTTACAACCTACAGCCATATTTTGATCGTGCAACACTGAACATGCTATATTTCAACATGTGGCAACAAAAATCTTAAAATAAGCAAGATACGGTACGCGCTTAAATTTCGGGCAATGTAAATAATAACTAGGCCCTGCTGCTGACTACATAGGTCGATGTGAGCGAGACAGAGCGATGGCCTCCTATTTTGGTGCAAGCGAGATAGTAAGCGAGTCGGAAAGTGACAGTTACCGTAATACGAGCGTTTCGTAGGTACCGTATCTTCCTTTGTTTTAAATGTCAGCTACACATGGACAGATGCCTTGACATGTGTCAATAAAATTTACAAGTCTAAAACGCATGTTCAAACCATACACGACCACGACGTATCCCATTAGAAAAATCTATTAAATTATCGATAAAATATCAAAAAGAGAAAGAAATTGATGAGATCCGTACACATTAACATTACCCTCCTTTATGCAGTCGGGTAAATGACGCCCACCATGTGGGACTGTCGTTTTTTATAAATTATTAAAAACTATTTTCAAGATGCGATTCAATAGATTGACATTTATTTATATCTTACAAGTAACTTAGAACAATTTTTAATTTAACCGATTTCATACTTATTGATTTGGCTGTGTGTGACGAAATACAAATTACATACAAAATCAAAGTCGAATGAATTTCAACGAATTTGATACTTTCCTATGCTCAAATACATAAATGAATGAAATAAATGAGATGAATTTAAAATTATTTGTATCTGATATCGTACGTATAGGCATTGGGATATTTTATGTCATATTGACAGTGACAACTTTAAATAAAATGGCCGCTTATTGACGTCATAATACGAGATGACGACAGAAACTAGCCGATAATTTTATTTATGTCTTGAAATCGATTTGAATTAAATACTGTATTTATAAATCGTTAAAATTCCTCGAATTCGACAAATCGTCACACAACAGCTATATTTTAAAACAAAAAGAAGTACAGTCAAGCATTTCGAACTGTCACAAACGATTTCCGCAACGGATAATGCACTTAACATCTTTTAATTAAGGTTCATAATCAATTGAGGAATGCGTCATTTCGTGACAGGTCGCAGTCAACTGTACATTTTAAATTAAAAACTTAAAAGCAGTACAACTATGGACGTAGCTCGCATAGGAAACATGTTAAAACATTAAAATGTACAATAATATAATACCTTACTTATTAAGAAATATTTTAACTACCCAAAATGTATCAGAAACACAAAACTGTCATTACAACAAAACATTCAACTTTTGACAGATGACAGTTCTGTCATGAGGGTATCCCTAATACGCTTACTATTATAGTCTGGTCTCCGAGCACGTAGAATTTTGTCCAATGACCCCAAGCTACCCATCCTTATCGCTCGCGCGTAATTATATTGCTGTCGCGACTGTGCGACGGGCGCCCGCAGTGAGTGTGCGAGCGCGACAGTAACATGATTACGCGCGAGCGATAAGGATGGGTAGCTTGGGGTCATTGGACAAAATTCTACGTGCTCGGAGACCGGGCTTTAGTAAGCGCTACTGGCGTGTAAGATCTGTCACTCGCTTGTGGCTTAAACAGTGGCGCAATTAGCGAGCGCTAAAGCAGTAGCTTATTAACACATTTAAAATCCCCAGATTGGCGCCACTCTCGAGTATCCTATCTCACCAGTGGCGCCAACTAGTGAGCAATTTGGGAAACCCTCAATTTTAAACTGTCAACTGTTGCAAAGTAAAAATCCAAAACGCTTTAATTCTAAAATTTAGATCTAACAAGCAAGACGTTTAACAATTTAGAAATTAATACTTATATTAGAACAAAGAGACGGACACATCTCGAAAACTGGTATTAATAAATCTAGTGCTTAACTGTCAGTGCCTGTGGTATGGAAGCGGCACGGGAGGGGTGACATTGACATTATTATGACGTGACAGTCAAATGGCAATGCCAGATTTTGTATGGAAGGTGGCGTCTTTTTTTTTCGCGCGGCCATCGACTGAACTTTGTTTTTTAGTTACAAAAGTGTAATAAACTAAACTTACTATGACATGTATACCTATAAACTCAGTTTGAACTGAGTTACGAGCATTAGAAGTTTGATGATTTTACATACTAGATTTGCTTTTTGCGCGCAAGTTTGGTAAGAAATTGCAACAATCTTTTTTTATTGCGCCGATTCTGCTCCACACTGAAGTCTGGAGCCTTCAATGGATGGTATTGTTTGTTTACACATACAATGTCACTATTTTGTTGCAATTTCTTACAAAACTTGCGCGCAAAAAGCAAATCTAGTAGTTAAAATCATCAAACTTCTAATTCTCGTAACTCAGTTCAGACTGAGTTTAGAGGTATACATGTCATAGTAAGTTTGGTTTATTACACTATTTTGTAATAAAAAAACAAGGTTTGGTCGATGGCCGCGCGAAAAAAAAAGACGCCACCTTCCATACAAAATCTGGCATTGCCATTCTGACGTTTTGACGTCTCAAAAACACCCGTGCCGCTTCCATACCTCAGGAAATGACCCAGTTAAGCGCTACCTTTAATTATTAATATTACAAACAGACAAATATCAAGTAAGGCACATTTAGAGAAGTTAAGATTCTAAAGTTAACTTAGTTGGATTACATTTCGTTTAGTATTTAGAACTATACTATTTTGGAGATTGTTCAGAATTTTAGTATACGCCATGTTTTCGGTTGTAACTCAAAAGTTTTTACTGTAGACTAATTTATTTAATTATTTTAAATACATGGAAGAAGAATCGTAAATTCTATGAGAAAATGCTTTTGCTGTAAGAGTAAGTGTAAAATATTTGGTGAATCCAAAAGTGGCCAAAAAGTTGAAAACACAACCTTATTCCCATTGTAACAAAGACGTGTTGCGAACTTTTTGGCTACTTTGGGTGTCACGAACTATATTTTTTTAACCATCAATCTTTTAAACTGCGATCTCCAACCCGCCTGCCAAGCGTGGAGATTATGGCAAAACCCTCCACTATAGTGGAGGAGGCTCATAGTCCAGCAGTGGACTGTAAAGGGCTGTTGATGATGATGATGATTTATTTAACTTCTTGAGAAGTATATTTTTTTATATGTATTATTACTGCGTACACTATAGCTCTGAACAAGTACATAAACTTACATACTAATCTCAATATATTTGTTATTTTACACCTATACAAGTAATATCATTATTAATATAAATATTACATAAATTTATTAGATTTTTTATATAATATTATCGTTCCCATTTCGAAGACTGAGCGCGTATATTTTAATTACATATTTTACTATTTATTCTACAAATTAATTCAAGATTTTTACGATATGACGCATTTTTTTTTGTGCATAAGGGATGATTTTTTTTATAATGTATGTATGTGCTTCAATAATTTTTTTAAGAGGCGAAAAAGATAAAAAAATTAGGTCAGATTTTAAAAACCTGTTTCTACATTTTTATAATTACGTATTTTTGTTATTTAAAAAGATGAAAAAAAAAATTTTAAAATGTGAATATTTTCAATTCAATTATATTTAATACCCGCTCAGTGAAGGGATGAATTAATCTATTTTATACTTAAAATGCTGCCTTATAACAAAGTTTGTTTCAATTGCTGTAATTTGACTTTTGTATAAAAACATTTTCAACCCTCTATTCAACCCCCTGAGGGATGAAGTTTCAAAAAATTACTTAAAGGGGGTTATAGTTTCGTTTTTTGCAAAATGACACCTAAAACAAGTACGTAAGGTGCCATTTATTTTTATACAAAAGTCACATTTCATGAAACGTAACTTACTTAAAATACCTATCTAAAACTTCAGGCAATATCACATGGGAAAATAAATGGAAGAATCAATAGGACAGATTTTAATATTCAATAATTATTATTAAAAACATTTTTTATTACTAATTATCATTTATACAAGTAAATTCGTTTTAAAAGCACTTCTTATGATCACATATAATTTTGTTTAATTTATTTCAATTGTGTAGGCACCTTTGTTTTGTCAAATCTAGTGTCGTCATTGAAAATCGAGCCGTTTTGGCGTCGTTATAAAGTCTAAATCCGTTTGTATACACATTTATATACAAGATAATTTTGTGTTTAAACAATATAGTGTTTTTGTTTTGTACGATTCGATACGTTCGCCGATTTAGTAGCGTGATCGTACGTTTTGACACAAAAATTAAATTACATTGTATAGAATTTCAATGTCTATACTTATACTGTCTAAAAAGATATTTTTCGGTAGCGGTAATAGATTTTTTTATAAAAAAAAATACTATGGCATTGTATTGGACTTTTTTTTATAATGCATGTGCTTTGAATTCGATTTTTTGTGTGATTAAACTTAAAAATCATAGTTTTAATGTATATTTATTGTCTGCAAACTTACTTATGACGTATTTATGTATGAAGACGAGGTTCTTTATGTGAACGAAGTCTGGATAACGAATATATTTCATTTTTTTTTAGAGACCCATAGATCACTACGAAGTGAAATGACCTAGCTTTAATCTTATGGATATTTTCTTTACATTTTGATTTAATATAGAATATTTTAGCATACAACCTAAGGCTTTCAGTATTTTTTTATTCCCAAACTTAAATATTTTTAAGAACCGTTCCTAACTAATTTGACAATACGCGTTTTTATTATTATTAGCAAAAAATATTATCTAAAAACAATAATTTATAGCTGCACTAATTTCTATGTCTATCTAGAAATAGCTTATAACAAATATAGTACTTTAAAACGCGTATATCCTTTTCTAGTCGGTAGAATTTGATAGAGACAAAGTGACTCAGGAAACGTATTATTGAGTTATTTCTGAAATACAGTACATAAGATACCTGATGGAAAGTGATGATCAGGCCGAAGGTGGAAGCGAGCTTCACCTGGAATCCCCAACCACGGAGGAACTGGCTATCTTACCTCTAACTGCCGGAACACAACAATACTGTTAACATTGTTGTTGTGGCGACAGACTTAGGTAAGATGGTGGTAGCTAGCCAGGCGGACTTAGAACAAGCCCTACCACCAACCAAACCGAACAGAAAAATCTGCCCCCACTGGGAATCGAACCCGGGACCTCTGCGTCTGAAGCAGGTGGTCTTACCACTAGACCACAGAGGCGGTTTTTAGACCAAAAATTTTCCGGCAAACTTTTCCGTTTAAAGGTTATAGCCTAACCTAACCTAAACTATACGTATCGCCTTCGTGCGCTGTGCGATGCGAGACGTTTACGTTACGGTGCGGAAAAGTGTGCGTTGCAGTATGGAGTTTCGTACCAAGAATACTGACCGCCTCGAGCCTTAAATCGTTTCCATATATTTAAGTATATCCCAACTAATATTATAAATGCGAAAGTAACTCTGTCTGTCTGTCTGTTACGCTTTCCCGCTTAAACCTCGCAACCGATTTTGATGAAATTTGGCATAGAGATAGTTTGAGTCCCGGGAAAGAACATAGGATAGTTTTTATCCCGGTTTTTGAAACAGGGACGCGCGCGATAAAGTTTTTCTGTGACAGACAAAATTCCACGCGGGCGAAGCCGCGGGCGGAAAGCTAGTTCTACATAAAAACCGGTGATACGTCATAGTAAGCTTGTTTTAAAATCCTAAATTATGTAATGTGTATTTTATTTTATTATTCTTATTTTAAATGTCATTCTGAGTTTTGAAAGAAAGAAAACGTATTAGTTTTGCGACTAGATGTGGATATTTTTTGGCTTATTTTATAAGATTCATTTTTTCCTAAACATTACACTATTGATCCTGACATAAAAACCAAACTGAACTTTAAAATTACGACATAAGCATCAAAATCGAACGTATTTATATCAAAAAACACCCACACAGTCACAAATATAGTCTGCGCTAAGACTTCGGCAATTTCGTAAACGCGATTATGAAAAGAATCAATGAGGGTTTTCGCGATTGAAAAATCCGCCAGATGGCAATACGTACACGCGAGGTCCAAATGCTGCATGATTGGTTATTTTTGACATGATATTGACAGATATGTCAAAATACACCAATCACGCAGCAGTCAGACCCCACATCCACGTCTCGCCATTTAGCGGATCTTTCATTCGCGAAAACCCTCATTGAAACGGAAAATAACTGTGTTACAAAACAACTTGTTTAAAAAAACGTTCGAAACAAGATTCCAACTCAGTCACACCCAGCCCGTATTCACAAACATTACTATGAGGTCTCACAGTGCGTGTGGACGCACAGGGTGACACGCGACCCAATCACAGAGTTTTATTCAACGCTGTGCGTTCGATTTGCTGCTTCACTTATGCAAGCATCGTTTGTGAATACGGGCGACAGATCCTGTCTTGTGATTGGTCGAAATACTAAAATTCACCACATCAAATGGCTATCTATGCTTTAAATTGAATTGAGATTTGATATTAATTGGTTCTGTTAATTAATTTTGATTTTAAAATCCATACATAAAAGGCACCCATCATCGTAGACATCCGCTAAGAAAGGGTTTTAATTAGGGGATGATCCCCTTAGTTAGGGGATGAAACGGCCCAAAGCTTGTATGGAGAAACTACCGGAATCCCCCACCTTAGGGGATGAAACGGGTCCAGTTTGTATGGAGAAACTTCCTAAATTCAACAGGTCTAGTTTGTATGGAAAAAAATCCCCAAATTCATCCCCTTAGGGGTTGAAACGGGTCTAGTTTGTAAATCTAGAAAAAGATAGGCTAACGGCTCTTTCTAATACGACGTTTTGAACCGGACGTTAGTAGTTCGTTTGCAGGATCGCACACGGAAAATTGTTTGACTTATTTCTTTTCTTAAAAGGTTTTCTTTATAAATGCCAATGTTACGTATTTAAATCGATATTACTCGAACATAAGAACATAGATGTTTTAGATCTAGTTTTTTAATTAATTTAAGCAGGTTTTAACGCTATACGCGGATAGAAAACATTGAAACATTACCTGTATTTGCCTAACGTTTCGACCGAGTTGCACCGGCCGTGGTCACAGGCTGACTAAATTATTTAAATGGATTTCACATAACTAAAAAAATGTATGACAACTGTATTGGAATAAAACTGATTATTACGTTGTATGCGGTGCAGACGACACAAAACATTTAAAGCCAACTCAAATAATATTACAAGCGCTTTTTAAAAGGCTATCTGCAGAAAAAAATGACTTACGACTAACTTTCAAACTTCTGTCAATATCATCGAACAAAACTGTCAAAGTCTACGCGGACTTACATTTCTTCTTTCTTCTTCTTCTTAAACCTTCTTCCCTCTTCTGTCCAGACGCCTCTCTATCCGCATAGGGGAGGTGACTGACTGCAGTATTTCCACCAGTTGCGAGTCGATGCGCGGTTTTTGGAGGCGCTTTGCGGAACGCGTGCGGAATTTGGCGGATTCTTGCGTTGAGACCAGGTTGGGTGTTAGCGACTTTATACACCTGTGAAGGGGATAGAAAAATAATTGCCTTAGATTACAACAAAAAGGGAAAATCATCAAGTTAATGTGATGACCCCAAGCTGCCCATTCTTATCGCTCGCGCGTAATAATGTTGCTGTCGCGCTCGCACTCACTGCGGGCGGCCGTCGCACAGTCGCGACAGCAATATAACGCGCGAGCGATAAGGATGGGTAGCTTAGGGTCATTGGACGAAATTCTACGCGCTCGGCGACCGGACTTTAAAATAGTGTCTTTAATCTCACCTAGCGTGGGCAGGCCTCCTACTAGATGGTCCGACGATCTGGTGCCTGGATGAGGACAGCGCAGAATCGTTCATTGTGGAAAACTTTGGGGGAGGTCTTTGTCCAGCAGTGGACGTCATTTGGCTAAAACGAAAGAACGAATCTCACCTAGCAGCCTCCTGTAGCTTCCTAGCCAGCAGTTCGTTCTTCGTCTTAGCCTTGACAACAAACCTTACAGTGTCAGCTCAAAACTACGCCACAAAAGCCCGCCCGCCGCGAGCGATAAGGATGTGTAGCTTGGGGTCATTGGACGAAATTCTACGCGCTCGGCGACCGGACTTTAGTGTCTACTAACCTAGCAGCCTCTTGCAGCTTCCTAGCCAGCAGTTCGTTCTTCATCTTGGCGGCGGCCAGCTCGCGTCGGAACTGCGACTTGCTTTTGTTGCACGACGGATGGAGCAGCGGGTGCTTACTTAATGTAGGACCGGTCTTTGTGGAAATCCTTGGGGGAGGCCTTTGTCTAGCTGTGGACGTCATTTGGCTTCTTTTTTTAGCCACAACGAGGAAGCTCATCTGATGGTAAGTGATGATCAGGCCGAGAGTGGAAGCGAGCTTACCCCGGAATCCTCAACCACTGAGGAACTGGCTATCTTACCTCTAACTGCCGGAACACGTAGGTAAGATGGTGGTAGCTAACCAGGCGGACTTAGAACAAGCCCTACCACCAACCAAACCGAACAGAAAAATCTGCCCCCACTGGGAATCGAACCTCTGCGCCTGAAGCAGGTGGTCTTACCACTAGACCACAGAGGCTAGACAACAAACCTTACACAGTGTCAGCCCAAAACTCCGCCACAAGAGCCGCCCGTCGCGAGCGCGACAGCAATATAATTACGCGCGAGCGATAAGGATGGGTAGCTTGGGGTCATTGGACGAAATTCTACTTGCTCGGCGACCGAAGAGCCTGGATGCGGGCAGTTTATTGTGGAAAACCTTGGGGGAGGTCTTTGTGCAGCGTGTGGACGTCATTTGGCTGAAACGAATGAACGAACGAAAGAACGAATCTAACCTAGCAGCCTCTTGTAGCTTCCAAGCCAGCAGTTCGTTCTTCGTCTTAGCCTTGACAACAAACCTTACAGTGTCAGCTCAAAACTACGCCACAAAAGCCCGCCCGTCGCGAGCGATAAGGATGGGTAGCTTGGGGTCATTGGACGAAATTCTGCGTGCTCGGCGACCGGACTTTGGTGCCTACTAACCTAGCAGCCTCTTGCAGCTTCCTAGCCAGCAGTTCGTTCTTCATCTTAGCCGCGGCGAGCTCGCGTCGGAGTTGCGACTTGCTTTTGTTGCACGACGGATGGAGCAGCGGGTGCTTACGAAGCCTGGCGGCGGACGGTCGCACCGTCGGGTCCGGGTCGACCATTTTCTGGGAAATAAATGTTGTTAATTGAAAAATGTTCAGAAACATACGCCCGTATTCACAAATGATGCTTGCCTAATTGAAGCAGCAAATCGAACGCACAGCGTTGAATAGAGCACTGTGAGTAAAGTTTTTGAGGTTTGTCTCATAGTAATGTTTGTGAATACGGGCGATAGCAATTAAATTAAATTTCAAGTGATATACTACTCGGTTAACAAAAAATCACACTTATAATGTGCTAAATCCTGCAACCTTTACCAGGATGTCTTCACTTGCTGTAGTTTTGGAATAGAAAGTAATAATTTATTTATTGACAGTAAATAGCCTTTTAAAAAGCGCTTTTACATTATTACTTTAACACTACCACTGCTTAGGGACAATAAATGTATCAGTGCTAGAAACTCGGTAATAAAAAATGTACATTGAGATAGTATTAAAATATTGAAGTGTGATATGAGACTCGATTTACCAAAAAACTTACTACAACCAAATAAGATGCTAAACCCTTGCGGGGTTATAAGTTTTGTCTTTACATCTTGTGGGCGACTTTATTTATTGAATCCTTAAGGTTAATATGTAGGAACATAATAATAATAAGGCGACATTAACGCCACAAACCACCTTCGGGCTAAACAGATAGAGGCGTGTCAAATAAAGCTTTTCTTTCTTTCTTACCTTCAACAGCTGGTTGAATTCCCTCGACAGTCCGGGCAGGTCGGGCAGTTTGCCCTCTCTGTAATCGTGCCACTGCTGCCCATTCTTCGGTAAAGGACCACCGCCTCCCGCCTCGAATAACGTTAGACCTGAAAAACAATAAATAAATAATAAATAAATATCCTTGGACATTTTACACTGCGCTTCTAGTCCCAAACTAAGCAAAGCTTGTACTTTGGGTACTAGACAACGGATATAAACATACTTAAATACTGTTTTTTTTTAAATACACACATAATATACATAGAAAACACCCAGTCCAATACCAACAAACATGTTCATGCACACAAATGTTTGTACTGTGCGGGAATCGAACCCGCTACCTCCGGAATAGTAGTCCGTTTCGAACCACTACACCAAACGGCTGACTATGTTAATCATCATCATTCCCAATTCATTGCTGTTTTTCTTTGACCTATCCCCCGGGACAAACTTGACGGGACTATTCCCACCTCTCGTTCCCACCGCTGCAACTCCTGTGTAGCCAGGATCTACAGCTTGACCGCCAATAACCCAACCAGTGAAGGCCAAGTTTGTCCCAGGGAAAGTTTAACTGTCATTGGACCCGCAACGAAATTAATTAGAAGAACATGGGAGGAAACGATAAGTGATTACAATAATAGATTACGGAATATTCTGGAACTATCCGAAAATTCAATGATTTCAGGATCCATACTTAGTTTTCCTAATAAATAAAATAATATAAATTCCCATGAAATACTTATAAAATCTATGATAGATCGATATCTAATATCGAAGCTAGATTATCAATAAAAATGCTTTATCATCTACAATGAATTGTCAAAACGTAAAAGGGTATCACAATCATTTTTTGGTTACGTAACATTCGAGTAATTACTTGATAATCAATATGAGTCGATGATTAATATAAAAAATAATTATGTAATTGCTAGCTAAGTTTCGCTACCGACTTTGCTTGCGTGGACTTCGCTCTGTCACAGAAAGTATATTTTTATCATCAGGTCATTTAGTCTCCACTGCAGGAACACGCCTCTCTAATTGACCAGAGGCAAGAGGATTTGTCCTACACTCCCCACGCTGGCCAGACGGGTTGGGGAGGCCTGATGTTCGCATATTTGTCCCTTAGTCGCCTCTTACGACATCCACGGGAAGAGTGGGGGTCATATTCTGCCGAAACTACACGACAATTAGAATAGAGGTGAAAACTTAACAAACAAACAATTGACTATCGCTTTTATAATGCTAATAAGACCAATTCACAAAAATCAACTTTAAATCAACCACAAAAGGTATATTTCCCATCAAATTCCAATTCATATCACAATCAATAATCTCGCTTATCACACAGCACATTACTATCTTATTTACCGTAACCTCCACACGTCCAGTCAGTTGTAACTTGTAACCATGGTCAAGGCACGCAAGTACGTAGTCCTCAAGACTTTCGACGGAGTCCCGAAGAGGGACGACTTCAAAATAGTCGAATACGACCTCCCTCCCATTCAAAATGGAGAAATCCTGATAAAAACTCACTGGGTCAGCGTGGATCCATATCAGCAAGCTTACAACTACCGCTACCCGGTTCCGTATGACCAGTTTGGGTTCCAAGTAGGTGTGGTCGAAGATTCTAAGGACCCCCGCTTTCCAGTCGGAACTAAAGTGGTCAGCCATAAAGGATGGTGCGACTATACCATAGCCAATGCTAGCATCATTGGCAACTCACCGATGGATAGAGTGTACAAACTGCCGGATTTGAAGGGAATGTCACCGTCTTTAGGTGTGGGAGCAGTGGGTATGCCTGGAGCGACAGCTTATTTCGGATTTTTGGAGCTGTGTCAACCGAAAGCTGGTGAGACGGTGGTGGTAACCGGTGCAGCAGGCGGCGTTGGATCTTTAGTGGGGCAAATAGCGAAGATCAAAGGCTGTAAAGTGATCGGATTCGCTGGAACGGATGAGAAGTGCGCTTGGTTGGAAAAAGACTTGGGTTTTGATAAGGCATTGAACTACAAAACTGTGGATATCAACTCTGCTTTGAAAGCAGCTGCCCCTGACGGCGTGGATTGTTACTTCGACAATGTCGGAGGGGAAATAAGTAGTATAATCATCAGCCAAATGAACGTCAATGGTCGTGTATCAGTCTGCGGCAGTATCAGCTCTTACAACGACTTGACACGAGGCGTGGGTAAGGCTACAATTTTACAGCCAAGCTTGGTGTCTAAACAGTTGAGGGTAGAAGGATTTCTGGTGCCAAGATGGGCCGGAAAGTGGGGGGAGGCGTTCGTAGATTTGGTGGACTGGATCAAGTCAGGGAAGATCAAAACCCAAGAGCATATAACTGAAGGATTTGAAAATATCTATGACGCGTTCGTTGGAATGCTGGCAGGCGAAAATGTGGGAAAAGCTGTTGTTAAACTTTGAAGATAGAAAACAATTGAATTTAGCTAAATATCATGACACTTATGTAACTGTCACTTTTAATGAACTGTCAAAAATGCAGATATGTGATGTCACTCCTAAAGAAACTCAAATTGTTGGAATGCTGGCAGGCGAAAATGTGGGAAAAGCTGTTGTTAAACTTTGAAGATAGAAAACAATTGAATTTAGCTAAATATCATGACACTTATGTAACTGTCACTTTTAATGAACTGTCAAAAATGCAGATATGTGATGTCACTCCTAAAGAAACTCAAATTCAGTTTAGTCCCTTTCCAGGGCGCTTATACACGTCCCAAATATAGCTTGCCCTACCACCACTTCGGGACAACATATGGGCTGGTGCTGAGAAGAAGTGGCGGAAGAAACTCAGTCACCTTTATTCGAAAAATAATATGGTGTTATGAATGATGAAAGGTGTACCGTATTGAAAGTGTAATAGGTTTTAATTTAGCATAAATAACTCAATTACGATGATGAGTGAAGTGTTCAGTGTTGGTTGCATTTGTTTACTATTAATGATTTTACATTAATATTTATTTTAAAATAAAAGTTTCAAAAACATCTTTATCTTTTCTTTATATCTTCGAATAGATCGTTGTCGTTTAGAATCTAACGAACTTTGTACACTACTATCATATTCTGATAAAAGTGATAAAAGTCATACAGGGTGACTTCGTAAACAGTAACCAATTTTTTTTAATAAGCTCTATAGAAAAATTTTACAATACTACTTCATCCTAATTATTTTTAATCATACGCAAAAAAAAATTGAAAATCTAATTCGCGGGTGCCCATTTCTTAAGTTTTAAAGATTAAGGCTTATTTTCGCGCACTATTATGTCTTTTAAACTTTGCAGTTACTTGTACACGTATTTTTTTAAAAACGACTAGTTTTTGCCCGCGGCTTCACCCGCGTGAAATTTAGTGTCACAGATCGGCATAAATTATATCCTATATGTAAATCTGGGTTACAAAACAATAATACTGTAATGTTTTAACAAAATTCGTTCAGTAGTTTTTGCGTGAAAGAGTAACAAACATCCGGACATCCAAACTTTCGCATTTATAATTTAGTAGGATGTTTATATCCGTTGTCTAGTACCCATAGCACAAGCTTTGCTTAGTTTGGGGCTAGCGGCGCAGTGTAGAATGTCCAAGGATATTCATTTATTTTTAAAGCTACATTATGTAAGAATAATGATAAAAATATTTTTTTATTACATAGGCATATTGTTACTTATCACACGTAGATAGTGTAATCTTATTATAATATCGTTTTTATCTTAATCAGATTATAAGGAACATTATTGGTGGAATTTTTATAAGTAGTAGCACAGAATAATAATAAGTACTACGTACAGAAGTTTTACTTCGCGAAGGTATTTAAAAAAATGTATGCTCAATGTCATTAACAGTATGGTGTAATTTAGCTTGTCTCAAGAGTCAAGCACCATTTTATTGACAAACGTCAGTGATCGGCACTGCGCCGAAGCTATAGGGCTGACTTCGGTAAAATGATGTGACGTGAGGTGCCAAACTGCGGAAAATGGCGGAGGAAATACATGATTTAGCATGAATTATCATGAATAATATTAACTACTTATTTACTTGTCAGAGTCTTGAGGCAACTTAAAAAAGTACATTATGTGTTTTTATTATTATTTAGGCAGTTAAATACTGCACAGTATTTAGTATACCATTTTCTTTATTTTTTTCCCATCATACACAAGAATACGCGTGCGTGAGTCACTGTTCGCTCGTATGTGAGGCCTTGTCGAATAGTATCCTGTAGGTGGGCCATCGTGCGTGTTTTGTTTTCGATGTAAACTCGCGGAGATGAACAGGCCTGGTTAGGTTAGGAATATATATTCTTAAACAATATTTAAAACAGTACTTACCGAAAGCAAAGATGTCAGCCTTGGTTAGATGCGTGAAGTCTTCCTGCAACACTTCTTTGGGCAGGTACCTGCAGTCGCCTTCTTCTACTGACGGCGACGACACGCACGTCACGTGGCCGAGGTCTCCTGCAAGGGAGGATGTTAGTTAGATTTACACTTTATAGTATGATGTTTATTGATTTAATTCTACTTAGAATCACATAGCAACAGATTTAAAAATATTAAGACATCACCAGGTTTCGAACCTGTTTAACCAAATTGGAGAACACCTGAAATGGAGACTAAAATATAGAGGAATAATTACTTTAGGACCTAGACAAAACAAGATAATATTGTAATTGATAATTTTGGATTTCTCTGCCAGTCAAAGATTGCCCGGTTTCCACGAAAGCGGAGAACAGACGAGATAAAGAGATTCTGAAGAACATCGGGTCTCCCAACGTGTCAAGGACAGTTTAACCTTACAATACGCCATCTATTGAGACAAATCGAAACTTAATGTAAAACGAAACATTTCGCTAGGGGGCGCTATAAAAGCACTACAGCCGCTCGCTGCTCCTCTACAGCTCGCCGCCACTCATTGATTTTGTAAAGGTGGTCGGGCTTGGGTTCGTCGACCTCGTGGCCGAGAGCTGGCTAGAGACAGCCAGCCAACTAGCAAGCTAAAGCCTGGTCCGTGAGCACGTAGAATCCCGTCCAATGACCCCAAGCTACCCATCCCTATCGCTCGCGCGTAATTATGTTGCTGTCGCGCTCGCACACTCACTGCGGGCGCCCGTCGCACAGTCGCGACAGCAACATAATTACGTGCGAGCGACAAGGATGGGCAGCTTGGGGTCATTGGACGGGATTCTACGTGCTCACGGACCAGGCTTTAGCTAGACACGAGCTCATAAAACTCATTTATTTTTGCAAATAGGCTTTTAAAAAGCACTTTTACACGTCCCAATATTAACTCTACTACTGCTTCGGGACAATAAATGGGCCAGTGCTGAGAAGAAGCTATTTTCAGCCTGCTTTTCAAGGGTCTAGTGTAGGCACTAGATAGACAGAAGCTAGCCAGCCAGCCAGGCTGGACATCACCTACCGATCTTGTAGAGGTGGTCGGGACGCGGCTCGTCGTCGTCGTAGCCGTCGTCGCTGTCGGCCGGCGCGACGTCGGCGCTGCACAGGAAGATGTTGCCCGGCTTCACGTCCTGCACCAGCTGGAGACAGCCAGCCAGCTAGCAAGCTAGCTAGACACGAGCTGGTCTAGTGTAGGCACTAGCTAGACAGAAGCTAGCCAGCCAGCCAGGCTAGACACTCGCCGCTCCCCTACAGTCGCTCGCCGCTCCCCTACAGACGCTCGCCGCTCCCCTCCAGTCGCTCGCCGCTCCCCTCCAGTCGCTCGCCGCTCCCCTACAGTCGCTCGCCGCTCCCCTACAGTCGCTCGCCGCTCCCCTAGACGCTCGCCGCTCCCCTAGTCGCTCGCCGCTCCCCTACAGACGCTCGCCGCTCCCCTCCAGTCGCTCGCCGCTCCCCTACAGTCGCTCGCCGCTCCCCTACAGACGCTNAATTCGTAGACTCTTATAAATACCTGGGGCTAACAATTGACCGACATTTTGTGTGGAATGCACAGGTTGATCGGGTGTGCACAAGGCTGAGAAGTATAATGGGTAAATTGTACCACTTAAAGTTTATGGTAAATAGAGGAATACTTTACATGCTATTTCACGCACTAGCACAGGCGACTATTGACTACGGGCTGGGTAGCTATGGCCTCACATTTCCAACATACATCAATAAAATTAAGCTAATACAAACAAGAATGTTAAAGATAATAGTAGACAATAACCTCAAAAATCAATACAAAAACGACTATGAAAAATTATATAAGCTATGTAAAATCGTACCAATTGAGAAAAAAATTGAAATGACATTAATAATCGAGCAACAATATAACAGTGAGTTTAAAATAATACGAGAACATGGCTACCCAACTCGGCAGTCTAAACACAAACAATTAAAAGTACCAAAAATCCTAAATTACTATGGAAAGCGTACGAGACGATGGTTGAT